>NC_079147.1:45192757-45492757 GCF_945859685.1 Eupeodes corollae
ATGGTTTGTTGTGCCACCTATTTTACTTTTGTTTTTAAAATGAATTATTACCAATTTTGAGTACTATATTAAGAAAATTTGTGTTTTTATAAAAAAAAACTTCGATTGCATTTTGGTATAATATCATTTTTGAAACAACATTATTTTCTGCTTGGAAAATATTCGAGGTGAAACATAGATTTTTGGATTCATATACAAACTAATCTCTGATCACAATATATATACATAGTATTAAATTCAATTTAAGTGACAGCCGTAATTGGCTTTGTTTCGAACGTATGCCGAAACGCATACAAAGTCATCTAACTTAAAACCCAAATTATCAATTTCCCAAATCAAATCGATTACAATCACTTAATATTAGAATTTAATAAGTCCAAATGAAAAAATGAAACAGAGAGAATTAAAGCAAAATTTGGTTTCACTTCAGTAAGGATATTAACGTTGTATAAAAAGGTACGTACGTACATTTATCTCCACACTTATAACTTTCTATTTGATTTTTCTAGTAAAAATGTTAATAACAATATTTCGTGTGAGAAAAATTTCAAGCCAATATCTTTCTTTGTCTTCAGATTATACCATTTCTTATCAGTTGTTTGATATTTTTGTAGGTTTTAGTATTTTATAAAAAAGGTTGTCAATTGATTTTTTCTTAAACATTGAATAAAAGTTACCAACTATATTTTTTATATAATAAAATAAGTTTAATATCCTTTTTGTTTCCGAAATTTCTGTATCGAAAACCAACTGTTACTAATTTTAGTAGCATTTTTAGATTTTTTTTTAATTTTTTTTATGAAAAATACAGATTTGACTTTTCTAAGAATATTTTTTAAAGCTTTTTTGCATAGAATGAATTAATTTTGAAATCAATAGCTTCATATTTTCGCGCTATATACGAATCGATCATTAAATTTTACACAGTATTTTCTGTAGACTCGTTTGAAAAAATTACCAAATGTTAAAAACTATAATATTTATAAGATAGAATAAGTTTGAAGGCAACATCTTTAATTTTAGATATTCGAGTAAAAACTGCATTTTTTAAATTTTAAGTAGATAGTGATTAGTACGGTATTTTATTTTTTGTCAGCAAACCGATTTTTAAAATCTTACGAGATGTCAAAAACGTTGTTCCTCGTCGCATGAAATTATTCCACAAGTTATATAATTTTGTGTTCGTAATTTGTGACCAACAAAAATGGTAACTTTTTTCTAAAGTTCTATAGTCAACAAACCAACTACTTCAATTTTATGAAAGTCTTTTCTCAATCTTAGGGTCCGGCCACGTAATGAGCGACGAGCGACTGAGCGACCGAGCGACGAGCCGCTGAGCGACTCAAAAAAATTAGAACACATGAAATCGTATGGAGGTGGCCACATAAGCCGTAAGCGACTGAGCGAATTTTCAAGCGACAGAGCGACGTCGTCGCTTAGCAATCAAATTTGTTTTAATTTTTCAGTCGATCGCTGAGCGACGTAAAAAAAAGATGTCTACAATAAACATTGAAAGTTTAATTTCAGCTGTCCAAAGCCGCCTAATGCTATGGCAGGACACCCACAAAGATCACAAAAATAAAAATGTCACCGATAAACAGTGGGAAAAAGTTGGACAAATTTGTAATTGTTCTGGTAAGTTTAATTTATTTAATCTTTACAAATAGTAGTGTTTTTTGTTCAATGCCCGAATTCCCAAAAATATTGCACAAGCTCGTTTCTTGTATTCAACGCATTGCTTGAGCTTCTGTTATAACGGGACTGTACTTCTTGGGTGGTTGCATTTGTTTGAGCTAAGTCATTAGCCATTTCTGCAGACACGTGTATATAATCAAGGTCACTGTCGCCATCGCACTCTCTCACAAAATTGTGCAGTATACAAGCACATTTAATTAAACGAACTGCAGTGCTTGGCTTCGTTTCGATGTTTTTTTGTAAAAACCGCCATTTCTTGCTTAATATGCCAAATGCACACTCAATGCATTTTCTTGCGATTGAAAGTTTTTTGTTGAAGTTTTCTGTTTGAGCATTTAAGTTTCTCCTTGGATAAGGTCTTAGTAAATAGTTTTTCAGGGGGTAAGCCTCATCTCCGATTAAAAAATTGGGAAGAACAATGTTTGATTCTGGTAATGCTTGTGGAGGTGGAACGTTAAATTTATCAGCTTCAAGTAATTTGAACAAAGTAGATCCAGAAAATGTACCACCATCACTTTGTTTTCCTCTCCCACCCACCTCGATTGTTAGAAACTTTTTGTCAGCATCAGCTACAGCTTGCAGTACAATAGAAAAATAATGCAGGTAGTTAAAATAATGAGAGCCAGAATTTGCTCTAATTTGCAAAAGCTAAATCTCGAAACGAAAGACCTGTTGCGAGAAATCTGAAAACATTGAAGATACAAAAATTGTAAATAGTATATGTACGTATAATTATATTTCAAATTTCAGGAGCCAATGTAAAACTAAAGTGGAAAAACCTAAAAGACACTTTTCGAAGGGTTCTTCGAAAAGCTCCACGTCCAGTATCGGGATCCGAAGCTCCACCAACAAAACCGAAATGGCCATTTTTTGAAATGATGGCCTTTACGAGGCAGACAATGGAACCCGATCCAACTGAGGGAAATCTTCGAGAACCAGAAAGTTATTCAATGGCTCAAAATCGTTTTTTCGCAGAAACAATATCAGATTTACTGGAAGAAGAGGATGTAACCCTTTCAAGTGTCAATATGCTTACAAACAGCACTCCTTCTACGAGCACCAGCTGCCCCCAAAACGTGCGAAAAAATAAAAATAAGAGAGCGTCAACATACAATTTGGAGTCAGAATTTCTCGAGTTAGAAAAAGAAAGACTACAAATTTTAAAGAAAGAGGTAGCAAAAAAAGAAGAGGATAGTGATGACCTTCAATTTTTCAAAAGTCTTTTGCCATTTATGGCACAATTTAACAATTTTGAAAAACTTGAGATAAGAACTGACATTCAAAATATTATATTGGATAAACTGAAGAATACAAATAAAGATTAAAAAAATTAAAAAAAAAACTAACCTTAAACATAAAACCAGCCGTTGGTCTGGACTAATTGCTTTCTTTTGTCTTGTTAATTTTGGTCGAACTTTTTCCAACAGCAAATCAAAAGATGGTACTGACATACGACAATATTGCCAAAAGCGATCTGGAAATCTGCGAAGATTTAGATATAAATGATGAAATTCACCATAATTTTCCCTTTCACGATTTATGGGGTGTACACCAAATCTACGGATTCTCGATCTTATTACAGATCTATAAATATGAGCGCGACTTTCAACCAGTAAGCTACGATGAACCGCACTTGACGAAGGCATTTTTCCAACTAATCGCTCAGCGACGTGTCGTTTAGAAAATGGCCACCCATCGCTCAGATTGGTCGCTCAGCGACTCGTCGCTCGGTCGCTCAGTCGCTCGTCGCTCATTGCGTGGCCGAAGCCTTACGATGATAAATCAAGATTTATTTGAAGTCGATATTTTAACTTCTTCTTGAGATATGGAAACGATTAATTATACCCCCAACGTAGGGAAAAACGGACGTACACACATGCACACAATCATCTCTCTAAAAATGCTTGTTTTCGATTCTAGGGTCTTTGAAACTTCGAGATATTAATTATTTCATCTCCAAAATATTTGTGTGCAATAAAAAATAACGTTTTAAAAATCTGGTAAAATTGTGAGAAAAATCAAAAAAAAAAATACTTAAAGTTCGGTAAAAATTAATTTCCGATTGCAATATCTTTTCAAAAATATCGGTTATCGGCTTCAAATTAATTAAGGAAAAATATGTTTTTAGAATTCTGTAAAATTTTGAAAAAAAAAACGAATTGACTAAGTACAAATTTTGTTTCGCCTCAAACATCTTTTCAAAAATTTTAAATATTGGCTTCAAACTAGGCTTTCTCACAAAACACATTGTTTTCGACATTCTGTAATTTTATTTAACTATCCACAAGAAGTTATGGTATTGGGTCCGATTTGTCAAATTTAAAAATTTGACATTTCAAGGTCCCTAGAGTCGAAATAAAAGATTTTTGAAAAGATGTCTGTGCGTGCGTGCGTGTGTACGTATGTGGGTACTTCCGTTCGTTCGCGATGTTTTTTCGTCGTTCATAGCTCAAGAACCAGTAGAGATATCGAATTATATTAAATGTTGTTATACATATCCTTCAAGAGTAATTCTTGTCATGAAAAAGTGCTTTCTCAAACTAGCCGTTCGGATTCGGCCTAAAATTGTAGGTCCCCTCCATTCCTGACAACAGTACTCGCACACAGGAATGGTTGAGAGTTGTAAGTCACTAGGCCCTGGTTCACAACGGACTGTTGCGCCACCCCATTTGATTTGATACATATAATAGTGCAGAAAAATGCACAAAGAGCTCTCAAGAAAATTGCGTGGGTGGTTTTTTTACCATAGCAGTTTAAAAAAAGGTGAACATTTTGCTAAAATCTAAAAATCTCTAAACGCTTGAGACTTGAATTAAATTTTATATTATATATTGTAACGTTATACCAAACAAGTATATACAAAAAAATTAAAGGTTTTTCTTGAAGAAAAAGAAATTGAAGAAAAAAAATCTGTCACCTCGAAAATTTTACGAATAAAAAAAAACCTAAACAAAACCTTATTAAGAGTTGGTAAAAATTGAATTTCGACTCAAATATCTTTTCAAAACGTTAAGACAATGGCTCCCAACTTATTTTATCTTATAAGACATATTGTTTTCAACATTTGATAAAATTTTCTGAAAAATCGAATTGAAAGATTTTTACCGAAAAATAAAAACCTGATAAAAGCATTTCTAAAAGTTCGTAAAAATTGGTTTTCAACTTCAAACTTATTTTATCTCACATGAAGTATTGTTTTCGACGTTCATTTGATTTTTGTCCGTTTTTTCAAAAGAAAATAAAATCTACAAAAAAACAGTACGAACATTTGGTAAAAATGATGTTCGGGGCTCGGTATCACGTGATACTGGTTTAGTAATCAATTCCTTTTTCTGTTCAGTTTTCATATGAGCCGTTTATTTTGAAAGTGGCATAAGTCACTTTTTCAAAAAAAAAAAACGAGTTAATGGCAACACTAAATACAATTGAACAGTATCTTTTCATTTAAAAAAAAATTGCATTCAATAATTTGAGAACTATTGAGATTTCTTCAAGAGAAGTATTGGTAATTAACGGTATAACAAATATCTTAAATATCTCGACTTAAAACAAAAGTGACTTATGCCACTTTCAAAATAAACGTCCCATATATCTTTTCTATTGATTTAAACATTTCGTACCTGAAGGCTGTCAAATGCAGTGTGCTCACTGAAAATGATGTTATATATAATAATATCTACAATAAGTCTAGTTATTGGGGCACTAAAATAGATATAAATTTCACTTCTTCTTATCCGTCGAAAAGTCCTGGCGATTATCATAAGAAAGTGCGGAGTTATCATCGGTCTTCAAAAATCTTCTAAAACTGATATTTACGTGAATTTACGAATTGAATATCTAAGTTTTAAGATCCTACTTCAAACTAATGCATTTTTATCTAAAAAGTTTAAAATTCTATGTGTTTTAAAAATGCAATGATGTGAAAACGAGACTGTATAAATAATCGGATTTAAAAATAAAATGGTCAAAAAGTGGACATGGACTTCATATAAAATATTTTGCATCTACTTAGAATCAACTTTATTTTATTCCATCAAGTGCATACGTTTTTATTACATATTAAGAGAGAAAGAGAAAAAACCAAGTGAAAAAAGGAAAGAGAATGGGAACATTATGCGTAATTCAAGTTATGCACACAAATTTAACGAAAAACAAACAAAAATCACTTAACTTCCTTCGAAGATAAGTACCGTAAAGTTTCATTTTTTTCTGTGTTAGAAAAAATTCAAAAATTAAAAGGACCAAGCTCAGTCGTACATATTTACTTTTTATTTATAAATTAAGTTAATTGATGAAGAAACAAGCTTTAAATTAAAAAAGTCTGATTTTTCAAATAAAATCACGGAATCGTATTTTTTAAGTTATTGCTTAACTTTGAAATATTTTTAAAAATAAAAAAATAAATATTCTTTTTCAAATTTTAAAATTCATGCGTCATATTATTCATATCTCATTAACAAAAACTTTTTTACTCAAAATGACCATAGTTACAAATTTACAAAATTCTTTTTCCTGGAAATTACAAAACACTTTACTTAAAATATTGGCATTAAAGAATTAATATTATGGTTAAACTCTGATTAAGTATCATTTAAATGTATAGTTTAGATACACGTAAGTAAGATATGTCCCCTTAACAGAGTTTTAAATGTCCTTCTTAGGTAAATATCGGGAGCCAAGTTTTCGGCGGTAGTAATTTACAAGCTTCGATTTGACTGTGGCGGATTTTAATGGCTTGAAAATGTTGAAATCATCTCGTTTTGGCGCCTTACCAAAGTATAGTATATAAGTGAAGTGTACTAAAGTTTTTATCAGGGGTTTGGTAGTAAAGCCATTTCTTTAACGATGTACAAGTTCTGAATAAAGCTTGGTTATTTGTTCACTTAAAATGGTTAGGAATTTTCCTCTTGCCAGTATTGCTACATCATCAGAATAGGCTACTACTTTGGCCCCCTATCTAGGGTTTTCCTCTCTATGTTCATCTCTATACCACCTACCTCTCTGTTAATCTGTCTATGTTCCAACATACACATGATCCATTTTATAATGGATTGTTCTATTTCGAGATCTGTAGGGCTGCTATTTTGTACGTTGTTGAAAACCCCTTCAAAGCCTAAAAACAGTGCCAGTGTTTTTTCTTATAGTTGTCACCACTCAGCTTAGGGCCTTTTCTACACGTTTGCTTTTATAATAGGCGTCCTGAGAAGCACAATACAAATTCAGGCCTGAGGTTGCTGCGAACGTGGATGTATAGAAGTCTCTCCAATGTTTTAAGGACAAACGGTATGAGACTAATTGGTCTGCAATTTTTAGTACCTACTAGTGTATCTGGTTTTACCAGCTTTCGGTATAAGAAGTACACTGACTTCGAGGAATATAACCCTATCTACATAAGTCTATGATCGAAATGATTGTTAATGGTATACGAGGTCAGCTTTTTTTGCCGCATCAGAAGAAGAAAGCGGTAAGGACCTGGTGACCTATCCATCGTTATTATAAGGGCCGCGACTATATTTTCCATTTGAGTAACTCGATAAGAGTATAACTGAAAGTGAAGTGAGTTGTGTTCTACATAGTCTTAAAGATGGCAAGGTTGCCGGATCAAATAGTACACCAGCTGAGTTCTTTGAAAATAGCATAATTTTGTGTATGATCTAAATTAACAGAAACGCTTAACATAATGCTCAAATTTGGAACGTTACCTGATCACTTCTTTGAAGCCCTAATAATGTCAATCCACAAGAAAAGTGGCATAGAGGACCATACCATATAAGACCATAATTATAGATTAATATCGCTTCTGAATGCGGCAGTTGGTTGCAAGATGAAAACAAGATTATCTTATTTCAAAGTGGTTTTCGTAAAGGATATTCAACAGTGGATAATATCTTTGGGCTTCGTTCACTTGCGGAGTGGAAACTCGACCTAAATAAAAAACTGTACGACTTTTCTGTCGATTTCAAAGCAGCTTTAGATTTCATCATTTCATTTTCGAGCTAGAGCAGGGCATGTGCAGAGAAGATGAAGAACCGTTTCCTCCTCTTCCTCGTCCATACAGCTTCTGCAAAAGTCCTTTGAGAATACGCCTAGTCTTGTGGCGTGCTTTCCTATTAGACAGTGTCCGGTTATGACACCTATTATCGAGCTTATATGCGATCTTCTTAGAGATAGCAAGCACCTTGAACGTTTTATAACCAGTGTTGGTCAGATGTTTTTTGTGGCTTGACACGTGGTGATGTTGGTCCACCTGGTGCCTGCCCTCCTCACAGCGTCTTGCATTAGTAGCAGTTTACAAGTAGCGATTGGTATGCCAGTACTTGCCAAACGTGGTAGGATGGGCTGTACTTTAACGTTCCTGCCGAGTTAATCTGCCTTACAGTTACCTGGAATGTCTATATGGCCCAGCACCCAGCAAAGGTGAATATTAAACTGTTGCGCCATCTCCATTAGAGATGATCGACAGTTATGGACTGTTATAGAGTTTGTAGAGACAGAGTCCAGAGATTTGATAGCGGCCTGGCTGTCGGAGAAAATACGGATATCAGATGTTGATATCACGTTTTCTTTGAGCCAAGGCAAGACTTCCTTAATCGCCAAAAGCTATGCCTGCAACACGCTACAATGATTGGGAAGGCGGAATGAGAGACTTAATTTCAGTCGTTCAGAGTACACACCTCCACCAACCCCTTCTTTGGTTTTTGAGCCATCTGTGTAAAAATGGATTGACTCATGCTCCAAGAATGTCCTATCCTCCCATAGAAATCTGGAAGTTTCTGTCGAATTGTAGTTGGGGGATGGTGTAGTCTGTGTGCTTTGGAATTGATTCTAAGTACCTTAGAAATACGGAGTGGCCAATGCTGTTGTTGGTCCAATGCGACGAAGCATTGAAGCGAATAGCAGAGCTTGCAGCTATTTGTTTACTAAATATGTCAAGAGGTGTAAGGTAGAGCAAGGTGTCCAGTGCCGCAGACGGGGTAGTGCGAAGCGATCCGCTTATACATAGGCAGGCTGAACGTTCGACTTTATTTAACTTATCCCTGTTTATACCTTTCTCTAAAGCAGTCCACCATACTGCTACACCGTACGTTGAAATCGGTCTGATTACCGATGTGTATAGCCAATGCGTGATTCTGGGTTGTAAACCCCATTTATTACCAATAGCTTTTTTGCAAGAAAAGAAAGCTACAGTAGCTTTTTTGACTCTTTCCTGTACGTTGCGTTTCCAATTTAGTTTTTTGTCTAAGACAAGACCTAGGTATTTAGCCTCGTCTGAGAATTTTAATTGGATTCCTTTAATGTAAGCAGGGTTGACAAATGGAATTTTGTATCTCCTCGAAAATAATATCAGATCGGTTTTGTGTGGGTAAACACCCAGTCCACACTAATTAGCCCACGATGGTGCGTACTAAAGTGTGTAACGCCCTTTCCACCGATTTACCTGTGCAGTAGGCATGTTGAGACGAAGACAGAAGTCTTGTATCGATACGTGCCCTTAAATGGATATCAATCAATATTTACAGAGTCTTAAGAAGGAATGATGATAGACTTATAGGTCGTAGATCTTTAGGATTGACTAAGGAGCATTTACCTGCTGTAGGTAACCCAGGAGTGTCAACTAATTTTGTCAGCATTTTTGAAAAACTCTATCAAAACATCATAGAATACATTTATAATGGAAAAGAAAAATCATAAAGGATTGAAGTAAACCAAGGAGTAAGACAAGGCTGTAACCTAAGTCCTTTGCTATTTACACTTTTTCTAGATGATTTGGCGCAAACGGCACGCGAGAGAAGAGCACTGGAAATATTTCGAAAAAAACTTTAGATGCAGTTAAGTCTTATGTTTATTTAAATAAGGCTAAATCGGCAATATTTTTGAATTGGAAAAGAATCTATAATGACAAGCTAATAGCTACTGACTTAAGCTATAGAGTGGTTAATGCTATTGCCCAAGCTATACTGTTTTATGGTGCTGAAGCTGACTACTTTGTGAGAGTGCTAAATATGGCAAAAAAGCTCGTTGTAAAAGATTGGAACTTGTTAGCCTCGGACTTTGGCTTGACCCTGAATTGGAGTATGAATGCGGATCAATTAAAGAAGATGCTTTACCAAGTAATATCCGTCAGTGATGTGAATGATAGGTATGCGCAAAGGGTACATTGAAAAAACTAATTCATCAACGGAAAGGAAATCTTATTCAAAGTGCGTCTTTTATTTCAGAAATTATTTCACCAGTGAATATAACAATTCTATCATTTGAACCATTTTTAACATAAGAGGAGAACTGATCAGACTTAACCATAGGCCCCTTCGTAACTAGGTTAGCTATCGTTGTACATTCTGTAAACAGCATGAGAGAGAGGATGTATTACACTTTGTAGGTGTTTGTCCAATGCCAATAATTTATTCATTATCAATATCATAACAACAACCAATGAAGTGGTTATTCAACGAAGGTTCCAAGCTTTCCGGACAGGACTCTGTTCATTGACCATTGGGATTTCTTTAGTGATGCAATTGATGTGTATTCTTTGGCCAGAATTTCTCTAAGAAACCAGTTGTAGCTATCATTGGTTTCCATCATGGAAAAAGAACATCCGAATTTTTTTTTTGGTTCTCTTAAGTGTTCTTAATAAATAAATTGCAACAAATATTAGAAAATAAGGAAGGTGTTTTTAAAAATTTATTAATGTACAAAAAAGAAGGAAATTATTGTTGCTTTAGTTACAGTTTCCGAAGACAAATTTACCAAGTACATCCTTTATATCGTGTCTAAGAAAACTTCACGGAGAATATTTTACATTATTTCAGCGTTCAGAAAAATACCCAATGAAATTTTACCATTTAATTTTTTTCGCATGGCTAAAGAACAATTTTACTTTATTTTAAATGAAATCCAAGATGATATTGCACCAAACAACAATCTTTTCCGAAAATCGATGGACTTTATGAGCTCAAAGAAAACAGTTTTCCTTTCATTACGGTAACAAAAATTGTACGTATATTTCATATATAATTGCTTGATTTACTAACAGATTCCTTGCTACTGGAGCCAGTTTTGCTGACTTTTCATTCTGATTCTTGAAGGGAAAAACAACTGTTCGAAATTGTATCATTCAAACCATTTCTGCTATCAATAATCTTGTCAAGTAAATCGATTTGCCTAAGTCTTAGAATCCGAAGCAATGGCACAATATTAAGCATAGCTTTTTTAAAACCTGGAACTTTCCAAACTGCCTAGGAGCAGTTGATGGCAAGCATATAAGAATGTTTTCCCCCCGGAACTCAGGAAGCTTCAATTTTAACTACGAAAGGTGTTTTTCGACAATCCTCATGGCTTTAGTGGACAAAAATCACAGACTTGTAATGGGTAGCATTGGAGCTCATGGGTCAAGTTCAGATTCAACAGTATTTTCTTCTTGCTATTTTGGAAATCACGGTACAAATAACCCAGTTAAACTGTAAGTACCAGCTATTACTACATTACCGGACACAACTGAACGACAACCACATGTACTTGTTGGTGATGAAGCTTTTGGTTTAAGATATAATATGCTTCCACTGTATCCGGGGACTTTTCTGAGCCAAAAACAGCTGATTTACGATTGTAGGTATTTAGTATACATCTATTACAAAAAAATAAATTGAAGATACAAATTGTAAGTTGTTGTTTTCATACGTTCCAGGGCTAGAAGAATAGTAGAAAACACATTCGGAATCCTTGCCCATACTTGGAGAATTCTCATTAAACCCCTCGAGGTACAACCATCAGTTACGAAGCCTTTTATATTCAGATGCATTTTGCACAATTACTTTCAAGCCAAACCCACAGCCCACGAGCATTGCGACTTGTTGATCATGTTAATATAAGAAATAAATTTGGCAACTGGATGGTTAATGAAGAAAACGTAGAGTTTCAATATAACAACATTTTCTAGAAACGAAAAATTCAATCCTACTTATCTTCATTGCTTTTTATTTTATTTTTGTTCTTAATAAATTATAGTTAGAGACATAAAATAAAAAATTCTTTGTGTAATTTCCGATCGATCGGTATATAATTTTAATTTTTGATCAAAAGGAAACACCGTTAAATATGAATTCTAAAATATTTCTGGATCGATTTCAATGATAGCTATAACTTGCCCCTAAGTTTAGCTGACTTATTGAAGCATTCTATTTCATCATCATTTCTAGAAGATCTATGTTTCGCTCGCTGAGATTCTGACTTAAATCTTGACTTGAAAGAGTCCCAATCACTGTCTTGTCTTATCCACCTGCTTTAGAAGATGCTTTGAGAGGACAGCTCTCCTCGAACACTACTCGCAATATTACTGCGGCTTTGCTTGGCTTGAAATTTTTTAACTTGATTCTCAATAATTAACCATCCTTCAAAGAATTTTTCAAGCGACTATGCAACAAAATAAAAAATTCTTCGGAGCTATTACAAAAAATTCTAAAACATTCAAAGATCTGAGTAATTTTTTAACCCAGCCAATAAATCGCCCTTATAAAGTAAGTAAGTCCCTTATTGCAAGTAAAAACAGTTATAAGGATTTCAGTGAGTCACATACATAAATTTAGAAGAAGAACAAAAAAAAAAACAAACAACGAGAAAAAGAATCCAGGACGCAGTAAGGACCCCCGATAAGAGTCCCTTCCTCAAGAATAAAGTAGTGGTTTTTGAGTGGCTTAGACTCCGGCAATCTTAATTCTCACCCATTGTTATCTCATTTCACCATTTTCATTTCTGCCATCATCGCATCGCAGGCAGCACTACCATCATCAGAGCCAGAATTCAGCACCCCCTTCACCATCTTCGCATTTGCTTTCTCTAGAAAGCTCCTTGAAAGATCTAATGGAATTTTTCGAAGGACATTTAGATAGAAATTCCACAGAATTTTCTATATACATAATACTCGTACCTAAAGAAGCTGGAAAGTACAATTGTACTGTGTGGAAGATAGTGAACGGAATTTCAATTGCAAAATAACTTCTGAATGTCTTTCGGGGATAATTTTCTCGCCCATGCCACCAGGAGCCATCATCAGAGCCAGAACCAAAGAACTCAAAGCTATGGTTCTATTCTTAAAATACCGAAGTCGTAAAGGCGTTACTTAAAAATTGTTGCGGTTTTGAAAGTTTTGTAATTAGCCAAGAAATCTGCAAGGATGCCAGATGGGTAAGGGTGAAAGTAAACCATCGCACCAGTAATAGGAAGAGTATGAAGAAGGATATAAGGAGCAGGAGGTATAGTTCGAAGTAAATATAAGGTTAATTCAATTTCTTAGTAGGTACCCCTTCATTAGGCCCTAAAATAAAATAATATAATAAAAATAAGTAAGAACAAAAATAAAACAAAACATTAAGAGAACAGAATATCTTAAGAGAAGTTTGAAGTTTCTTGCACATTCCAATTCCGATTGCGATTCCGATTCCTCGCGCAAAATATAAAGCATCATGCTGCTTAAGGCATCCGCAGGTTTATCCGAATTTGAAATAAATTTCAAATTGAACCTTTATTTAATTCTAGCTTTTGAGCTTGAGTGCACTTGCGGAAGATTCACCATTCGCTATTCGCCATTCGCATAGATACAATTGAATTCGGCAAGAAAAAGAGATAAAAATATGAAATATTTTTCATTGCAGACATTTGCTCCTCTCCTGAGGGTTATGGTGGTGAATGTTTTTAATAGTTTATTTTTATGTTTTTCTATTCTTTTTTTCTTTCATTCTTTTCTTGCTTTTTCTATCATTCTGCTTCCTGGGCGAAAAATAGAATACAGAAAGAAAATAATAAAGAACGGAATTCAGCAGGATATTCGAATAGAAGCTTTTTGGATATAGAGAAACGAATTCTCACAAAGGATACTTTTATCTAAAATACAATAGTTCTTCTTTTTTCAACTTGTTCTTCTGAAATTTTTTTTGTTAGCTTTCGTTTCTTCAAAACAGTGAAAAGTTTTCCTTAAGATTGCACAGCCAACAAAAAAAAATCCTTGCAGAATGTACTTCCTCAAAAACTTTCAGATAATTTGATTTAGAAATTATATTATTTTTTCTTAGCGAAGCGAGGATGTTAAGGAAGTAGTTAAGAGTTGTTTAGGTTAATGTTATCTTCGAGGAACGGAAAAGATTCTGTTTTTCTTTTTCTTCGCCCATCATCATATTTTTATGCACGCTATTACCATCCAACAGGATTGAAAATGGGTTTTTTTCTTTGGGGGGAAAGTACGTACATGTTTTTGAATGTTCGTGAATCAATCACAATGCGAAAGAGCTGCTTTTGAAACTTTTCAATTTGAGAATTTTATAAAATCAGATTTAAGATTTATACACGAGATTGAAGTTTAACAATTTTATTGAAATTTCTAAAGTTTTGACTATAGTTGTCCAATCTTCCACAAAAAGGGCAGCACCTCATCAGCATATTAAGGACTAGTTTTAGCTATCATTGGTTTCCATTTTTAAAAATTTTGTTGCGAGATTTAAAAGCGAATAAGAGTGTCAAATTTGTTATGTTTGGTGTCGTTTTTGAAGCTGATGAGTTGTAGATGTTGTCCTACTAAAAAAATACATTTTTCTTTTTGTTAATTTGTAATTACTCAATGATGAAATCGTTTGCAATTAACAGTCGATTGTAAATTTTAAGTTTCGTTATTTTTTTGTATTTTCAACTCACAGTTTTGCTGTCAATGAGCAACTCTAAACTCAAATGCTTGATTATAATTGGGAAGTCCCTGATTTCGTTCGGAAATTATGTGTTCCATGACAGACATTTTCAATGGAAGCTATAAACCAACCTGTCAACAAAATTCCAATGATTGGTTTCTGTTGAAAGTTGAGATTTGATACTTTGTTTTTAAATACTTAGTTCATTTTATCGTTATTAAATTGTACTTATTTTTATATGTTTGATGTATTGATCAGGTTATGGGCCTTATCACGATCTACATACAAAATAATAAATTTGTAATGAGAAAAGATGTATGAAACGAAATTCAGTATTGAAAAGTTTCGGGGAAGCGAAAACTTCGAAGAATGGAAATTTTCTGTTGAAGCTTATTTCCAAATGAAAGGACTTTGGAAGGCTCTGTCCACTACAGAGGCTGAGTATATGGCCTTAGCCTCAACATCTCAAGAAGCACTTTGGCTTCAATATTTATTGCGAGAACTAATTAATTGGAATCAAGAAATTATATTGCAATGCGATAACAAGGGTGCAATAAATATATCTAAAAACAACGTTTATCACGCACGTTCAAAGCACATCGATATAAGGCATCATTTCATTGGAGATCTTATAGAAGATAATAAATTAAAAGTAGAATATTTGAAAACTGAAGAGATGCCTGCTGATATTCTAACCAAAGGTCTTCCTGCTAAAAAACATAACAACTGTTGTGCTCTCATTGATATAAAAGTATGCAAATCTAGTGGGGGTTTTGAAAGTTGAGATTTGATACTTTGTTTTTAAATACTAAGTTTATTTTATCGTTATCAAATTGTACTAATTTTTATATGTTTGATGTATTAAGTTTCATTGATGAAAACTAATTAAAGCTTTAACCGGTATAAAATCTAAATTCTTATCCCTTTATTTGACAACAACAGAAAATACAATATCATTTCTTCCAAAACTAAATATCATTTAAAGTACTGCATCTGATGGAAGTAATAATCGGTAATTGGCTCCATAATTCCAACCCAAGAATATTATTGGAGATTTAAATTATGGCCTTGCAAATAGACACGGTTTATATAAGATGACTTAAGATTAAGCGTACACATTTAAAAAAAGAATGACAAATAGTAACTGTACCACATAAAGCCCACCTAATACATTTTCCCCTGATAACTTCCTTATTGAAAGTTTAATTATACAAAATAAGACGGAAACTTAATTTCAAAAAAAGCTACTCAGGATATTTTTGCCCATAGTTTATAAATACTTTACGTTTTTTTTTCTGAAAAAGGTTAAACTTAAGGTTAAGTTAGGTTAAAGTGGCTGTCCAAGATGGAAACGGACACTTTTAGGCCAGTTTAATGGCTCATTGTGATACCACTTGAATCTTGAGGCTTCCTCCTAAGTTTAATGGAACTAGGTTGAGTCCCTTACGAAACGTGAGAGGCTGATCATACTGATATGATTTAGATCGTTTAGAATTTAAATTGTTAAAGAAGAATTCTCCTAAGTTATTCTTACGTTTTTAAGCCAGAGACAGAGATGCTTAAAGATAGCAAGCACCTTGAACTTTTTAAATCCAGTGTTGGCCAGATGTTTGTTGTGACCTGACACGTGGTGAAGTTGTTCCACATAGTGTTTGCTTTCTTCATAGCGTCTTGCATTAGCAACAGTTTACAAGTAGCGATTGGTATGCCAGTGTGTTCCTGGCGAGTTCATCTGCTTACAGTAACCTGGAATATCTCTATGGCCCGGCATCCAGCAAAGGTGAATATTAAACTGTTGTGTCATCTCCATTAGAGATGATCGACAAATATGGACTGTTATATAGCTTGTAGAGACAGAGTCCAGTGATTTGATAGCGGCCTGACCATCTGAGAAAATTAGGATATCAGATGTTGATATCACGTTTTCTTTAAGCCAGGACAATACTTCTTTTATCGCCAAAAGTTCTGCCTGGAACACGCTACAATGATTGGAATATAGGAATGAATGACTTAATTTCAGTCGTTCAGAGTACACACCTCCACCAACCACTTCTTTTGTTTCTGAACCATATCTGTATAGAAATGGTTCGACTCATCTTCCAGGAATGTCCTATCCTCCCAAAAAGATCTAGAAGGTGTTAGGTAGAGTAAGGTGTCCAGTCCAGTGCCGCAGATATGGTCGTGCGAATCGATCCGCTTGTACATAGGCTATAGCTGAACGTTGGACTTTATTTAGCTTATCCCTGTTTATACCTTTCTTTAAAGCAATCCACCATATACTGCCACACCGTATGTTAAAATCGGTCATTTGTGTACCACTTGTGCTTGGAACACTGTTTTACAAATTTGTCGGTCATTGTAACTTGGAGAGTGGCTCTTAATCCTGAAGGAATTTTGTCATATGTCATGAATTTTGACCAAAACTTGACAATATAACATTGCACCTTGTTTTATTAAGTTTCCTTTCTTTAAACTTTGAAGTAAACTTAAACACTTCTTGATCCCAGTGATGCTCGAAAGATCGGTACAGGGCTTCATCTAGAGATTAGAGTTGGTGTGTGGTGTTTTACGGCAGACAATAAAGCCTTATACCATGTTTTTCTGCTTAATGGACAATACTGTAAGCAGCTTTGTCAAAAACTAAAAGGCAAGGTCCACCAGCTTTCAACTTGCTAAAAGGAGTTGCAAAATCCACAAAAGTTGAGTGGTTCATGTAGCTTTTTGATGTCACTACGGACCTGAGTGAAGATTATCTAAAAACTCCGGATGACCATGGGTGGAATAGCAGTTCCGATGGCGTTAACGCAGCCTACAACAGTGACACTTTCCGCATGTTCGTTTGATATTTGGAGCACATTTTTTCCCCTTTATAAGAGGCTAGACGTTTTTTTGGTGTTGCAAATATATTATGCAGCCTTTTTCACACAAGTTTTAGATGCATTCGGGTCTGTGCTTTTTGCTTAATCTATATAGCAGGACCTTCTACTTTGTGATTTGTATGCATTATGCGATTAAATGTTAGACTTTAAATCTGACAATAAAATCGGTATAACAATTAAGTTTGACACATGTCGAAAACCAGCCATTATACTTTTGAAGCCACAAAATGGCTAACCCATAGGAATTAGTCCGATTTGTCGATTTAAAAATTTTATATTTGTCGACTTTTTTATAGTCTTTGTCTATTTTGGTTTTTGCTATTCTTTTAATTGCAATGGCTGGAAATTTCAGGGTAGATTATTGTAATATTCGTGGGCTTAGAGTGAATTTTCTTTCTGTGTACTCTTATACCGCTTTAAACACGCCAGCTGTATTGGCACTAAATGAAACCCAAGTAGCTTAAGATTCCGATCCCACTGAATTCTTAATTCAAGGGTATAACTTGGTGCAATTATTCTTTTCCCATCATGATGGTCTCGCCATATACATTAGGAATGATGTTGCTTATCAGTTTTCGCCACAATATGGTCTCTGCACCAATTTTTTTTTCGTATCATACTTGTTATAACAGCAAATTTCCAGTGTAAAAACTCTGCAGTTAAAGAAAGAGCTTCTAAGGGAACCGTTTGTTAATTAGATAAAGCCAACTGGGACGGTCTCAATAATTATTTTAGGATCTTCAACTGGTCACTATGATTCCTCGATAGTGACGTTGACAAGTTTTATTCTCCTGGGAATGAAAAGAACTTTTATCCCGAATAGGGTTAAAAGCATAAGACCTAAAGAAAACGCATGGTTTGATGCGAGCTGTAAAGAGGTTATTAGGGTCAAGAAGATAACTTTTCCGTTATTTTAAGGTCAACGCAACTGATAAAAACCAGAATAAGTTCAAGCAAGCCAGGAAGACCATCAACACCCATATTTGAAGGAACAAATTTTTACATGACCAAAAATTACGGCAAATAATACTGCAATGTTCCATAGACAGTAAAAATGGTTGGTCCTCGGTTCCTACGCTCGTTGTCAATGACACTCTATTTGTTAGCTCTATAGAGAAAGCTAATCTCTTTGCTAGGCAGTTCGCTGCCAATTCACCACTGCCAGTGATTGCTATGAATCCACCTGTACTTGAGGGAGTTAGTGATGGCGAGAGTCTTAAAAGATCTTAACATACACAAATCCACTGCTATTGTTGTGAAGAGGTGTTCTCTAACGCTAGAAATACCACTCCGTAAGCTTTTTTATCTGTCCTACTCCTCAGGTCTCGTTCTGAGCAGATGGAAAACCGTATTTGTCTAGCCTATTCCCAAAAAAGACGAATCTTCCTAACCGTCTAATTACCGATCGATTGCGCTTACATCCCTTCTTTCCAAGGTCATGAAAACGCTGGTTAATTATCAGCTCAAGAAATATCTCGAAGATCGAAAGCTTCTTAATGACCGACAATACGGCTTTTGTAGTAATAGGTCCACTAGTGATCTCATTTTTTATCTCACCGAACAGTGAAACAAATTTGTACATCGTTTTGGAGAAAGTAAGATCTCGATATTTCAAAAGCATTTGATAACGTTTGTCATTAGGCTGTCTTATCGAAAATGCGTGCTTTCTGTTTTCATGTATCCCTCCTTCAATCCTTTCGAATCGTTCAATATAAGTTGTATTGGATGGATTTAAGACTGAACACCTCAAAATAAATGCTGGTGTGTCCCAGGGCTCTGTTCTATCTCCAACTATTTTTGTTTTCATTTTTATTAATGATCTCCTGTCTGCAACATTTAATCCAATACATTGTTTCGCTGACGATAGTACTCTTAGCTTTTCATATTCGATTTCAGATTCACATCCCTCTTCTTCAGACGTGCAACTGCAACGATAAAATATGATAAGCTCAATAAATTCCGACCTAAACAGCATTTTACAATGGAGAATACGTAACCGCTATTGTCTAAAAGACTTATATACGTTCAAACCTTGAGTATTACTACCATATTTGGGCTGGTGCTCCTGCTCTTGGACAGTATTGAATGTAGTGCATTTAGATTGATTGGTGATATTTCCATCATAAGATTATTTACGTCGCTTGAACATCGTCGAAATGTTTCTTGTCTCACCCTCTTTTACCGTTGTTTTAACGGTTTATGATCTAGATCTGCATTCCTCCCCCTAAACAGTTCAACCGTAATACTCGGGCTCCTAGGACTACTCATCAATGTTGAATGTTGAATTTTGAATACCTTGCCACACTCTGCCTTTCCCAGCCATTGCAATATTCAGGAATTTAAAACCAATGTGCAATGACACCTCCTTTCAACCCCTCTCTCCCTTTCCTAGTGTACACACTGTGTCTTCATAACAAGGGTAGTATTATCCCCTTGAGTGTGCGCTTATTATAAAAAAAAAAAAACTTTTACCTGACAGACAACCTTAACAAGTTATTGTCTTAACTACAGAAATTCTGAGTTAAGTGAAACTTTCTCCAATATTTCTGAAGAAGTGCTCATTTAGAGGAATCTTTTCGAAATTATTATCAAATTTTCTTAATATACACAATTTCCACCAAAATATTGTTTCTCTGGCCTAATTTAATTTTGAAACAATAAAAAAAATAACAATCCTCTGGTTTGATTATTTACCAACTTATCTCTTTCCCTAAGGCTGCTAAAGAATTTAAAGGTTATTCTTTAATGACCTGGTTATTTCTGTGTAAATTTACATCAATCAAAATGTAAACATGTAAATTAATCAAAACCAACACAAAAGTTTAAATTTAAAATACTTCCATCACTTGAAATAGAATGGACCATAATGTCAATATTATTGCTCCTCTTTATAGCTTCATCATTCCGAAGACCCAACTCTAGGCTATCCTGTCTAATTGTGATTTATTTATCTGATTCCCTTTTACAAATCCAATTTTTGTATAATTTACCAAATAAAGCTCCAACCAACATCAACATAATAAATTTAATTTATTTTATACTAAACAGATAATTTCTCAAATCAATCAGAAACGCCATTTATGTGAACAATATCTAATTGGAAGTTTGAAATTCAATAATGATTAAGATTAAATTCGACTATAAGGCAAAGATGTATAAACCAAAACACCAAACACAATTATTTGACCCCCAGAGTAAGTACCTACGAACCTTCCCTAAAATTACTGACTGCTTAGAGAAGTGTTTGCAACAGATATTAATCGACTTGAGTCTGTAGGTTATTCCACAGTAGGTACCTATAGTTAGAATCTATATGTATTATTATCGGATTCAAAAACCACTTCCCTCCTGCACCCCAAAAACTCGTAGTTTCCTTTAGGCACCTCTGCCATGTCCCTTTTGGGCATTTATCATTACGTTTGCAAAACCAATTCTGTTACTGTTACAACTGATATCTCAATAATTCGTCCTTCATTTCCTGTGTTCCCATTTTATGCTTCCATCTTAAGTCTTCGTATCTCTCTGACAAATGATGTTAAATTGTCCAACCCACTTTCACGTTTCAAAAAGTAGATACGATTTGTTCCAGATACCAAAAACGCTCATCGTTTGTGTTTTGCCCCCAACTTTTGTTCCTTGCTGCTACCAAATGCCATAGCATGCCATGATGATGAACCAACCCAAACCCAACCCACACCCTATACACCCCATTAGAAGGTCCAAACCATCTCAACCATCCAAATGGAGAGCGAGGTGAGGCGAGGCGAGTCAAGGCGAGGAGAGTCGTTGTCGTCCTTGTTTGTGATTCCTTCGTGTGATGCTTTCCTTTTTTTGTTACCTATCATTTATCTTGTCCTCAGTCCTATCCACTTTCAATGATCTTCTCATGCGCGATTTTTGTTCGTTTTTTGTTCCTCAGAATAGACGAGCGACGAATAAGAAAGGATATGTGATGTCCTACTCTTGCTCTGGCTCTGGTTTTGGCTATCTTGTCCCAGGTGTAGGGTGTATAAGTAAAGGGTGTTTTTTTTGTTGTTGTTATTGTTGAGAAGGACGAAGTAGAGTGAGGACTTGTTTGGTGTGGCCCTTAAACTCCTACACAATCACAATCATGCCTCACATGAATGAGTGATAAATGATGCGAAGCTGACTTTGGTTATAAAGAAATGTGGAAACGTAACTCTTTTCATGTCCTTTTTCTGGCCTGTCTGTGTGTGGTGCTCTATAGTGGTCGTCGTCGTCGTTCAGTGTGCCTGTTTTTGAAACTCGAATAGCTTAGGTACAAATGAGTTTAGCTTGTTTAAAAAAAAAGGACGAACAAGACGTATGTATCTTGTTTTTAAAAGAGTTGTTCAAATTGCAGTGAAATGTGAAATGAGTAGTGTATGTGTTTAATTGTTCTAGCATTTCAATTACACAGAGTATTACAAGGACATGATGAAACGTTATTAAACATGACAGGCGAAACAAAAAACAAAGATACTCAAATTACACTACTTTGTCGGTTTATTTTGGGTGCAAGTTGAAGAAGAAACAAAGAGTACAAATTGTATTCTTTTGGTTAGAAACACATGTATTTAAAATAACACCATTCGACTTATCTATAAGAAAAAGGTAAACATTTTTTAAAAAATCAGGCTTATCTCACACAAAACTTTTGAGAAAACTTGGAGAAAGTTCCTACTGTAGTCTGTAAGACAATTTAAGTTAGTTAGAAAAAATGTTCGAGTTACAACAAAACCCTGTGGTTTTTATATGATTAACGGGCACTCAAGGGGTTATTATTCCCCTTAACATGTTTTGAGTTTAAACACAGTGCGAGCTTAAGGAAAAAAGCTAAGGATTAAGTAGCAGATACCGATGCAAATTGGTCTTTAAGTTTTCAATATCAAATGATGGGGCAAAAAAGACTTGGTTAAAGAATTCCACATTCTCGATGTGCGGTTGAAAAAAGAATCTCTATACTTGCACCATCGGAGAAATCTAAAGCACCTTGCATTCCATAAAAGGTGATATGTGATACACATACAGTTTCCAGGATGCAAGTGACGCTCAAATTCCACACTGGAAGGACAAGAATGTGAATCTAGAAACGAATTTGAAAATCTAAGGGTACTGTCCTCAGCGGAACAGCTAAATGGATTAGACATGTCAGACAAGAGATGGTTTATGATATATATAAAGAGTAGAAGACAGAACAGAGCCCTGGAGAACACCAGCAGAATTTCAGTCTTGAAACTATCCAATACAACTTATTTTAAATCCAACGAAGACGGGGCTCATCAACACCAAAGTAACGCATTTTCGATAAGAGAGCTTGGTGCCAAACTCTATCAAATGTCTTACTTTCTCCAATCGTGAACGAATGCGATCACCAGTAGACCTATTGCTACGAAAGCTATACAACCGGTCAATAAGAACATTCCGTTCTTCGAAATATTTCTTGAGCTGATAATTAATCAGCGTCTCCATCACCTTGAAAAGAAGGCACGTGATAGCAATTGGTCAATAGTTGGAGGGGGGCAGGCTGTACAAATGCTGTTTTCCATCCGCTTGGAAACAGACCTGTAGAGAGTTAAAGACGAAAATGCGTACGCACTGATTTTTCCAGCGTTGAAGAACACCTTCTAAGAACAATTGGTATTGGGGGAATATTGGATGTCAAGGTCTTTTAGCACTCTTAGAACTGTACAATTGCGAAAGAAGATTTGTCCCATAAAATAGTTTACGCTCTCAAAAACAGGAGGACTCATGATACTCTCTGGTAGCGTAGAATTAACATCAAACTGAGCTGCAAGTAAATTGGCTTAAATTATTGAGCTTACATAGGGAATGTCATTGTGGACGAACGTTGGAACCGAAGATGACGTGGTGTTTCGCACGTTTTTTACACCGGATATAATTTTTTAATTTCTTATTTTAGAGGTTCAAAGAAAGATTGATACTACAGGGTCCGAAAAAAAAACCTCCCGTATTTTTAGACGTTTATTTTTATTATTTATAGATAAAATTGTATTCGAGGTATAGATAGATAGACGTGCCGTTGCCCGTTTTTAGTAATCATAATGGCGTGGCACGGTGAGCATCGCGCATTTGCGTAGAGGAATATATCCGTAATGGTGGTTCTGAAATTACTACTCAGCGAGCATTTCGCATTCGATTTCAACTTGAAAGACATGATCCTGTTTTGGATAGAAAAAAAATTCAAGTTTATTAATCAAACTTTAGAGCAACGGGTTTGCGTCAAAGAGAAAATCGTCTGGCCGACCTTTAATCGCAACAACGCCGGATAATGTGGCACGTATAAGTGTGTAAGTTCGTCTATCCAGCAGGACTTAAACATGCAGCTGCACTTGGATTGTCTGATAGGAGTGTTAGACGAATTTTGCATCCCTACAAAATGATGATCGCACACAAATTAAGTGAGAGAGATTTTAAAACTTGCAGAGCTGTTTGTGAAGACATTCTCCAAAACATACCCGATGGTTCTGATTTAATTTCGTCTGATGAGGCCCATTTCCATTTATCGGGTACTAAAAATAAACACAATTTCTGATACTGGGCAACAAAAAAACTCGAGAAATTCAGCAACGACCACTTCACAGCCCTTATGTGACTGTTTGGTGTGTTGTTCCTGAATTTGATGTGTTAGGTCCGTATTTTTTCGAAGAAAATGGGCAAAAAGTTACGGTTAAGAGCTTAAGTTATTCTTTTTCTAAAATATTTTCGAAAACCGAAGATTTGGAAATATTTTAAAACTCGATTCTGTGCAGAAAATTGCCACGTTTCATGCGGTTCAATGACGATTCGTTGGCAAATGCCATAATCGCCGGGCAAACGGGACCAAGTCCCTTGTTATTGACGAAGGTTGAGCTTTAGCTCATCATTAATAAGGATCTGACTAAGTGGGCTGCGGACAACAAAATAATTCCGGATAAACAGTTCGGGTTCAAGGCGAGTCATGGCAAAATTCGTGCTGCGTCTAAACTTGATTCTGATATCCAATGGAATAAATCAACAACAATGCACAGGTGCTGTTCTGGTTGATTTGGAAAAGGCCACTGACACCGTATGGTTAGAGGGTCTTTACCTAAAACTGAGGCTTACCATATGCAAGCCATTGTTGTATATACTTTATGAAATGTAACTTCTACCACAACATTCTCAATTAGAAATGGTCTTCAACAGGGGGCGGTGAATTCGCCGATTCTCTTCAGCATTTACACCAGCGATCTGATAGGTAGTCTTACAAAGGCAATTGCGTGCAAGAATTTGCGGCCCTCATACGGCCGATGATCGTTTATGGTTGTCCTGTGTGGTTCGACATTGCCCCTTCTCAGATGGAGAAGTTTCGGGTGTTCGAGAGGTGTTTACGACGCTGTACCGGCTTATATTGAACTGCCGAATTTTCTTACGTGCATTACTATTCCAACGAGGTCCTATACAACGGGGCTCGAATCAACAGAATTGACAACTTCATGATAAAACTCGTTCGAGGTCACATTGCAAGAGCTATGTCTTCGACCAACAATTTAATTTTCGGGACGATATATCCGAAAAACGAATATTTTGAAAGTGCACGCTTAAGCGGCTTCATTCCATCAGTGGCATTCATCTTTTTATATAGATGCGGTCTGATACAGGATAGATTGGCAGTTCCTCTAATCTACCACGTCAGACGACGAACCGTGAATAGCAGACTCCTGTACAATGGGGACGTTATGGCACAAGGCGGAGGAGAGCTCCTTCGAATTAAAAAAAAAGTGCGTTAGCAAGTTAGCAAGATAGTACTTGCTAGAGTCTTGGGTTCGATCTCTGCCTATGTCATCTAAAATTTTTTTTCTCGGGTACTGCCTCTTGCGTTTAATTGACAAATTTCCAAGCGTTATTCTTGTCATGAAAAGTTTATGTTGTTTGCTTTGTTTAATTTCACCAGCTGTGCATATTTGAACACACTCGGATGTCCGATTATTAATAAAAAATGCTTAATATTTACAAAGTACATACTCAGTAAAATGTTAAACCTTTAACAATAGATTGTTTAACAATCTTCAAAAATGTTACCAAACAATTACAGTAAAGTCAATTTTCAAGTTTTGCAGTATTGTTTATCAGTGGCCTGACAAAAACAACAAATGATCAGTCAATTTCTAAATAAAGAGTGGGCCAAACATAATTGACGATATAAATTGTGCGTTACACCTTAAAATTAAAATCTTCTAAGAACTTTGAATGTTGTTTCAGTCTTTGACAAATTTAACCATCTAGAAGTATACAATTGACATTCTTTTTACTTAGTGGATTAGTTAACAAACCAGAATTGGGTATTTGGTTAAGTGAAACTTCTTCCTTTTTCTTTATTTAATAAAAAGTGTACGATAAAAACGCTAGAATAATTCAAGAGCTTAGTAATGAGATCATTCAGCATATTAACAAAATTGGACCTCAATTATGTATCAACGTCAGTGATAATTTGAACAATCATCAAATAGATGATTTCGTACCAAAAAGCTTTTACAAGTTCTTACATTTAATCTATCTTATAAAAATCTTAAAAACTCTTAAACAGTTTTCAAAAGAAAAATACAAAACGGTTTGAAAGGGAGTTTTGTTCTTGTACCAACTTTATATTACGTCAAGTTCTTAAAAAACATTAAAAAAGAGGCTGGGATGCGACCCACACTGATAACTTCCCATCCCGTCTGTCAATTTGTCTTGCTTAAAAGTTTATCTACATGTACTCGTATCAATTTTTACAAAATTTGCGTATTATTTTTTGTAGATTTTATTTTTTATGAAAAAACGGATTGTTGGATTTTTATATAAAAATTGCTGAATATCGAAAACAATATTTTTTGTGAAATAAAATAAGTTTGAAGCCATTATTTCTAATTTTTGAAAAGATATTTGAGTCGAAAATCATTTTTACCAAATTTTGTTAATATTTTTTTCGGTTTTTAATTTTTTGTAAAAAACTCCCAATTCGATTTTTTAAAAATCTTACTGAATATTGACAACAATATTTTTTGAAAGACAAAACTAAATTAAATCCAATATCTCAAAGTTTTGAAAATAAATTTGAGTCAAAAATCAATTTTTACAAACTTTTATTTTTTTTAGGTTTTTATTTTTTGTAAGAAAACTGTCAATTCGATTTTTCTCAACATTTTTCAGAATGTTGAAACAATATTTCGTATAAGATAAAATAATTTTGAAGCCTAAATTTCAAGTTTTTGAAAAGATGTTTGAATCGATATTCAATTTTTACCAACTTTGAGTAATGTTTTTTTTTAGGTTTTTATTTTTTATAAAAAAACTGTCAATTCGATTTTTCTCAAAATTTCAGCAGATGTCAAAAACATTATTCTTCGTTGCACAAAATTGTTTTGGAGATGAAATCATATTTTTGTCTTTAAAAGGATGTGACAATTTTTTGTTTCAGTTTTTTTTATTTATAAAAAAAAAACCTAAAATGGAATTTTTTCAAAAAATATACTTTTTTGGTATAACATTACAGTTTATTATATAAAATTTCATTCAAGTCTCTAGCGGTTTTGGTTCGTAAGATATTTAGGGATAACCAAAATGTTCACCTTTTTTCAAACTGCTATGGTAAAAATACCACCCACGCAATTTTCTTGAGAGCCCTTTCTGCATCTTTCTGCTTTATTATCTGTATAACAAAATTTATTTGAAATCGATATCTCCTCTGGTGCTTGAGCTATGGAGGACGAAAAAAAACGTCGCGAACGTACGGATGTACGGACGTACAAACGTACGTACACACGCACGCACAGACATCTTTCTAAAAATCTTTTATTTCGACTCTAGGGACTGCTTTAATTTATGATCCTCAATTACATAATGGACTTTTTAGTAGTAGTCTAAAACAAAAATATTCGATGCCCTATAACTTCCGAAGTGCTCAAAAAGAAATTATCATGCTTGGTTTTTTCTAGTGAGATGAGTATTGTTGTATTGTAAACCAACTTAAGAAATTTGTCTTTTTTACGTCTACCACGTTTGAAACGATCAACTGGGCGCTGTGTGAGATGGATTAAGATTTACTTATGAATCCGAAAAATAAATGACCCTGTAATTGATAACACGTAAATTCACATAGAAGCCAAAACAATATCCCTTAAATCAATGTACTTATCTATTTTTGGGGTAAACATTTCAGTTCTTATTTAATTTTCACAGTTTTACTTCTTGTGTACAAAATTATAAAACAACAAAAAAACTTTAGATTACGGATAATTTTCCAATAGAAATCGTAGACGTTAAAAAAAATTACTATATTTATTTTAAGTTTTCAGGTAAGATTGTATAAAAGAAAAATTTTCTTTATAAATAAACGATAAAAAGAACAAATTTATTCATCTCTTCTTTTTTTCTAAAAAAATATATACGTATTTAAATGTGTATTTTTGTACTTGTCCTTTTTTGCATGAAATAAAGATCAAAAGAATTCAATTTCCTTAAAGAAGAAATAATTAATTCCACCCTTTATTTTCTTTAAACAACAATCGAAGCATTTTTTCAAGGTAATTAGACTGAACCGTTAAAAATGATCTCTTTCTTTTTTCTTTAAAAAGGTAAAAATATCTTTGATAGGTAGGTGTTAAAAAAACCAAAAGAAAGGAACCTTTTACTTTTTTCTTCTTTTTTAAAATTGATCCTAACAAAAACACCAAAAATAAAACTTTATTAAAACAATCAAATGCCACCTCTTATTCAACAATTCAATGATATACAAAACAAAATGGTACTGCGACATTTTAAGTCGAAAACGGGTTCAGACGAATAGGGATTTTTTTTATTTGAATAAAAAGGTTAAAGGCGGAGGCCTTTTTATTCAAATGAACAGAACTGAAAAGTTAACAATGGAGCACAGGTGCGTGTGCTGGAAACGATAGACTTTTAATATACCTTAAATAATTAAAGAGTGAAACGATTCAAGTTCTTTTCATTAAATAATAAAAAAGTAATTTTAAAACTTCAATTTTTCTTATTGACATTATTGACAGCCATAACAGTTTATATTTATAGAATCATGTGAAATATTAACTACTGAAGGTATACTGGAAACTTGACGTTATAAAAAAATGGAAGTTTATTTCATTTATTCTTAAGGAAGCGTTGCCCTTTATATCATATCGATAGTAACTTTTTCTCTGAAGTGAAATGCTCTCCAAAAGTGTCCATTGCTGTTTATCACTACTTTTCACCATAGGGCCATTAAACCTTTCTTTAATAATTCTTGCTTTACTGCTGATATTTTGTAAATATGGATAACACTGGTCTAAAAAATTTTTTTTTTGGAAATAGAAACAAAACAATGCTTTGTTAAAGGATTAATATATCCTTAATTCGAATCTAACCTTTAAAATTTTTACATCACATCAGGTTTTTAAAATTTGTCCCTTGAAAAATCCTAAAAACATTAAAAAATCGGGCTCTTAATGCTTATTAAAAACTAAACATATAGGTATATTTTAACAATAAATTTCTTTAGTTATGACTTTAAAATTCTTAATTTGACTCATTATGAATTTTTGAGCAAACATTGAATGAAATAATTTCACAGTTTCGAAAAATAGGTTTTGGATTTAATTTTTGAGTGATAATTTCTAAATAAAAATTTAATTTTAACTATTTTAAAAGTAACCGCTGTCAACATTATTTTTATATTTTTAAATTCTCATAGGAAGTTATTGCAATAGGTCTGATTTGTCAAAATTTTGGCATTTCTCGACGTTTCAAGGTCCCTAGAGTCGAAATAAAAGATTTTTAGAAAGATGTCTGCGCGTTCGTGTGTACGTACGTTCGTTATGGTCCGTACGTACGTTCGCGATGTTTGTTTCGTTGCCCATAGCTCAAACACCAGAAGAGATATCGATTTCAAATACATTTTGTTATACAGATAATAAGGCAGAAAGATGCAGAAAGGGCTCTCAAGAAAATTGCGTGGGTGGTATTTTTACCATAGCAGTTTGAAAAAAGGTGAAAATTTTGGTTATCCCTAAATATCTTACGAACCAAAACCGCTAGAGACTTGAATGAAATTTTATATAATAAACTGTAATGTTATACCGAACAAGTATATTTTTTGGAAAAATTCCATTTAACGGTTTTTTTTTATAAATCAAAAAAAACTGAAAAAAAATTGTCACATTCAATATTTAAAGACTAAAATATGATTTCATCTCCAAAACAATTTTTTGCAACGAAGAATAATGTTTTTAACATCTGATAAAATTTTGAGAAAAATCGAATTGACAGTTTTTTTTTATAAAAAAATAAAAATCTAAAAAAAACATTACTCAAAGTTGGTAAACATTGAATATCGATTCAAACATCTTTTCAAAAACTTGAAATTTAGGCTTCAAACTTATTTTTCTTATATTGTTTTCAGCAATCTGAAAAATGTTGAGAAAAATCGAATTGACAGTTTTCTTACAATAAATAAAAACCAAAAAAAAATTTATAAAAGTTGGTAAAAATGATTTTCAACTCAAATATCTTTTCAAAAATTGTAGATGTTGGCTTTAAACTACTTTTATGTTTCAAAAAATATTGTTGTTAACATTCAGTAAAATTTTGACAAACAAATTTTGAATTGACAGATTTTGTACAAAAATTTAAAATATTGGTTTCAAACTTATTTTATTTCATAGAAAATAGTGTTTTCGATATTCAGTTGTTTTTTTTTATGAAAATTCAATAGTCCGTTTTTTTTTCATAAAAAAAAATGAATCTACAAAGAATAGAAATCAAATTTTGTAAAAATTGATGTTCTGTTCTTAATATCTCTCAAATTAATTTCATTCATCCAATTTGTAAAAATTCAATAAATGCTACTTAAATTTGTTTTCGACTAAAAATCAATTTTATAAAAACTAGATTTTCAAACTAAACTATTTTTTATATGAAAAATTTTGTTTTTTGTTAGAATACTTTTTTAACCCAACACGAAAACCTAGAAACTTTTAAGCAAGACAAATCTAAAGTTATTAGTGTGGGTCTAGTCCCAGCCTCATTCATTTTACAGCAATAAATTGAATACAATCTTTGAGGCATGCATTTTTTTTTAATTATTTGCATTCTTTTGCAATATTTGCAATCTCTTGCATTCTTTCTATGTTTTGCACTCTTTTGCAGTTTTCGCATTTCTTTTCATTCCTTGCAATCTACCCATCTGAGAGTTTTGGTTAATTTTTGTCATAAAACTAGGGTTAAAGTTGATAGAGGCCAAAGGACAAAGAGTTTTTAGAGGATGATGGCAAAGCATTAAATGAAAAGAACGCAAAGACTGCACGAATTCTCAAAAGATTTTTATTATTGGAGTCGTCATGCTACAAGTGCATTGTAATTGCATAATTTGAAGTTTGAATTCCCAAAGTGAAATCAATGAATTCAATCTTCTGATTAAATTCAGTAAATGGTCCTTTAAAATTGCATTCACAAAAGACTGCATTCTTTTACAGTCTGATAATAATGATATTTCTGTAAATTAATTTTTTAAATACAATTTCTTTTATTGTTTTTGTTTGTAAATAAAATAAATAAATTGGGTGGCGCAACAGTCCGTTGGGAACCATCAGGGCCTAGTGTCTTACAAACTCTCAACCATTCCTGTGTGCGAGTACTGTTGTCTGGAATGTACTGGTTTTAAATTCCTAAGTAACCTATACAAGCATATTGCGGGCTACAACATTCTATTCCATTAAATCTCGCTTCATCGTGATAGAATGAAAAATGTTCTTCGATTTTCTTTTTCCATCAATATTGCGGGTAATTGAAAGTAAATATTTGATCAGACCTATTATTGCGTGGCGTGTAAAAAAAAGAAAAGGAAGCACGTTGTAATATTATAAAGCAGATGGTAGTTATTTTTATAATATTTAAAGGAGGCAGACAGTGTGGTGGTAATCATTATAGTAACCATTCCACTATTAAGTTGCACAGTGCCCGTCATTTTGCATACATTTTAGTTTCATCAATTAAATATAATAGAGAAGTATAAAAATAAGAGCCCTTAACAATTAAAAAAAAAATTATTTAAGAATTGAAATGATAAAAATGGAAAAAAAGATCACCAGCAATGTGGGAAGTATAGAGCAAATGATTAAATATTATTACATCACATTTTAACCTCACTTTTTTTAAAATGGGTTTTCAGATGTTTACGGGTCGATATTGTGTTATAATCGAATAAAAAAAGCTGGTTCCTTAAAAAACCTGCACGTAATAAGAAACACCAAAATATTCTTATTTTAAGTTTAATTTTCCACATATTTTGGTCAAGATCCTTTAAATTATTATATTATTGTTTAAAAATAAACTGAAACAGTTTTTTAAATAAATGTATGTATGTATTCTTGTTTGCATTTGTAGCACAATTGATAATTTTTAGCCTTTGGAGTTTAGATATTTATTAATATTAAAACAATTTAACCCATTTTTTCAAGGATTTTAGGCAATATTTTCTTGAGGGGTTTTCGGGCAGAAAATTAAACATTTTTTTAAGAATTTATTATATTTTCTCAATATTTCAAGCTTTTTAATCTACACTACTAAGGTATCTATGTGAGCGTGCGTATACGTACTTCCAGAACACCTTTTTTCGTACACCATATCACAAGAACTTGATAAGATGTCTTCAAATAAATTGTTTTTGAAAGATATTAACATCAAAAAACGACTAACAAGTTAGCACTACATTTTTAACTTCCCATAGGAAGTTATTGTAATGGGTCCGATTTTTCAAATTGAAAATTTTGACATTTCTCGACGTTTCAAGGTCCCTAGAGTCGAAATAAAAGATTTTTAAAAAGATGTTTGAGCGCGCGTGTGTACGTACGTTCGCGACATTTTTTTCGACTTCCACAGCTGAAGAACCAGAAGAAATATCGATTTCAAATAAATTTTGTTATACAGATAATAAGACAGAAAGGGCTCAAAAGAAAATTGCGTTTGTGTTTTTTTATCATAGCAGTTTTAAAAAAAGGTGAACATTTTGGTTAACCTTAAATATCTTACGAACCAAAACCGCTAGAGACTTCAATTAAATTGTATATAATATATTGAAACGTGATACGAAAGAGGAATATTTAAAAAAAAAATCATCTAACGGTTTTTTTTATAAATCAAAAAAAACTGAAAAAAAAATTGTTACCTCCAAAATTTCACGATTAAAATATGATTTTATCTCCAAAAATTTTGTGCAACGAAGAACAATGTTTTTGACATCTGGTAAAATGTTGAGAAAAATCGAATTGACAGTTTTTTTACAAAAAATGAAAACCTAAAAACAAATGAATAAAAGTTGGTAAAAATTGATTTTCGACTCGAATATCTTTTCAAAACATTGAGATTTTGGCTTTAATTCACTTTTATCTTTCAAAAAATATTGATGTCATCATTCAGTAAAATTTTGAACAAAATCGAATTACAAAAAATTAAAAACCGAACAAAAATTAACAAAAGTTGGTAAAAATTGATTTTCGACTCAAAATTCTTTTCAAAAATTGTAGGTATTGGCTTCAAACTTATTTTTTTCACAGGAAATATTGTTTTTGATATAAAAATCCAACAGTCCGTTTTTTCGTACAAAATTAAATCTACAAAAAATAGACACACTTTTAAGAAAGACAAATTGACAGACGGGTTTTGAAGTTATCAATGTGGGTCGCATCCCAGCATCTTTTTATAAATTTAATAAACTGAGTATGCAGTAAACTGTGCCGTTTTTTAAAAAAATCAAAAATATTCTAGCTAAACAATTTTTAAAAAGCGGTATTTAGTGCTGGGTTGATACAAAGTTAGTACTTCACTTTTTAAAATCGGTAAAACTGAGATTCTTTGTTGTAAATTAGCTGTGAGAAAAAAAGAGTCTGGAATGCGACCCACGCTGATAACTTCCCATCCCGTCGATTTATCTTGCTTAAAATTCTGTAGGTTTTCTGTTGGGTTACAAAATTTGTCAGTTGAAAAATTTTTAAAAATTTCAATACTACCAACAATATTTTTTATGTATTGAAATAGTTTAGTTTCTAAATCTAATTTTGTTAAATAGATTTTAAGTCGAAACAATTTAAACAAAATTTTTAAAAGATAAAGGTAGTTTAAAGCCACTATCTCAAAGTTTTGAAAAGATATTTGAGTCGAAAATTATTTTTTACCATTTTTTTTAAGTTTTTATTTTTTATAAATAAAACTGTCAATTTCAGTTTCTAAAATATTTCCAGATGTTAAAAACGTTATTTTTCGTCGCACAGAATAATTTTGGAAATAAAATCATTTTTTAATCGTAAAATTTTAGGGGTGACAAATTTTTTGTCAGTAAAATCGAATCTACAGTTTTTTTTACAAAAAATAAAAACTTTAAAGAAATTTTAACTAAAGTAAGTAAAAATTGATTTTCTATTCAAATATCTTTTCAAAAATTTGAGATTCTGGCTTCCATTTAATTTGAACTTATAAAAATATTGTTTTTAATATTATGAACAAATTTGAGAAAAATAGAATTGACAATTTTCTTACAAAAAATAAAAACCTACACAAAACAATTAATAAAAATTGGTAAAAAGTCATTTTCGACTCAATTATCTTTTTAAAACTTTGAGATATTGGCTTTAAACTATTTGTGTCTATTAAAAAATATTGTTGTCAATGTTCAGCAAAATTTTGAGTAAAATCGAATTGACAGTTTTCTTAAAAAAAATAAAAACTTAAAATAAATTTTAACAAAAGTTGGTAAAAATTGATTTTCCACACAAATATCTTTTCGAAACATTGAGATATTGGCCTTAAGCTACTTTTATCTTTTAAAAAATATTGTTGTTTTGTATTCAATAAAATATTGAGAAAAATCTAATTGACTGTTTTTGTACAAAAAATAAAAACAAAAAGTACAAAAAATAAAAACCTAACAAAAAAACAATACTAAAACTTGGTAAAAATTTATTTTCGTTTCAAATAGCTTTTCAAAAATGAAAAATATTGTGTTCAAACTTTTTTTAATTCACCGAAAATATTGTTTTCGATATTCAGTAGTTTTTTTTTATAAAAATCCAAAAGTCTGTTTTTTCATAAAAAAATTAAATCTACAAAGAAGAATTTTGTAAAAATTGATGTTCTTGTCTTGACATCTCTCAAATTAATTTCATTTATCCAATTTGTAAAAATTCAAGAAATTTTAATCAAGACAAATCTACAGACGGAATGGGAAGTTATCAGTGTGGGTCGCATCCCAGCCTGTTTTTTTGTGTTCTTCTAGTGTCAAAAACCTTTTCTTATCAGTTTATTTGTTAGGTTTTCTTGGTTTATTAAAAAAGCTGTCAGTTGAATTTTTATAAAAGATAAAATAAAATTTCAGACAAAATTTTGCTTCTGATGAAATAGTTTGATTGTCGAGGTTTTTATTTTTACCAATGTTAGTACCATTTCTTAAACATTTGTATTTCTTATAGAAAGAAATACATTTTGCTTTTTTTCACAGAATTCAATCATTTTGAAGTCACTCCCTTTAGTAATTGATGAGATATCGGAAATCGAAATATTTCCTAAAACATTTGATTTTTCTCAAAATTTAACTAGATGTCAAAAAACTAATTTTTTGTTCGTTAAATTTCCGAGATGACAATTATTTTTGTTCAGTTATTTTGATTTATAAAAAAATAAAGAGGCTGGGATGCAACCAACACTGATAACTTCCCATCCCATCTGTCGATTTGTCTTGCTCAAAAGGTTTGTTGGTTTTCGTGTTTTGTAAAAAAAGTAGTCAATCGAATTATTAAAAAAAAATATTTTAAATTACCTAAAAACAATATTTTGTATTTGATGAAATAGTTTGATTTCGAAATTTTTGCTAACGAGATTTTTAGTCGAAAACCGAATCTTACCAATTAAAGTAGCATTTCTTAAAAGTTTGTATTTCTTATATAAACAAATACAAATTGTATGAATGAAATAAATTTGAAGTCAGTATCTTCTATCTTTCACGAGATATCGAGAAACGAGCTTCAATTTTTACCAATTTTTTGTGGATTCTATTTTTTATGAAAAATCTGACTCCTGGATTTCTATTGAATATTTATTGAATGTCTAAACAAACTAGTTTGAAGCCAATATTGTTAAATTTTGAAAAGATATTTGAGTCGAAAGTAAATCTGTACAAAGTTTCAGTATTGTTTCTTTATATTATTTTATTTTTGAATTCTCAATTTTATTTTTCTCAAAATTGTATCTTATGTTGAAAATAATAAGCAAAGCATTTAATTATAATATAATAATAAAATATAAAGAACAATAATCTTTCTTAAACTCTATGCCTTTGTTTTCCTCCATTGCCTAATCTTATTTTCTTAAGAAGGCATATTCTGGGATAAAACTTTTCTACTGCAGTCGCACCATCGTCGTGTGAGTAATTAGAGATTGTTAAATGTATGTATTTTGTTGCCAGCTGCACGGTCCCCGCATGCATGAAATCAGTTAAGAGGTTGCTATGCTTGCCATAATGCTTGCATTTCCCAGTCGTGGTAGTCATCGCGTCGCATCGCCTGGTACCATTAAAACAACTAACCTACACTGTTGACGAGCTTATGATGCTACGTAGAACCTGCCTTTCCTTTCCACTATCCTAAGACCTTGCTTATATAGAATTATAGAAGCGTAGGAGCGTTGGAATACCAAACAAGTAATTTAATGCTTTATCTGGAATAAATCCAGAACGCGCTCGCACCAAAGCGCAAATATGCATTACCTAAATTATTACCTGAAATATGTTCCCACGACATTCTGTGGCAGTTAAACCTCTGGTATACTCGGGTATAGTGGTTGGCGCTGCAAGGTGAAACCTCTTTGCCATAAAATCAGCCCGTAAATGTCAGAAAAACAATACCAGATACGACACATACCAGACCTGTACTCTGTCTCTTCCTCGCCTGATGCTTCTTCTTCGACTTTTCTTTGTCGGATGACGCACGGGGTGCGGGGATGTAAGTCATCCCATTATCTCTCATCTTGAAGCTTAATTGGTTTTGCCGCTTTGTCAAACTACCCGAAAAGTAGAGTCTTGAGTTTCTCCACTTTTCCACACTGAGAGCAGGATCTGCATAACCCAACTTGTATAAAAGTGTGTCTGTGTATTTCTAAATTTCATATGTGCTAAAAGCTTGAAATCGCTCAACCAAAGTAATTCTAACCCATAAATTTATGGAGGAAAATGACTTAGTGAGCGTCAGAGGAGGCAAAGAACAACAGAACAGGAGATGCCGTCGCCGCTGCCGCCACATCAAGACATCAAAAGATTTTCCCAAAGATATAATCATAGACCTCTCTTCTCGTGTATAAAATTTCTATGTTATTAGTTGCTAAAATTGTTTAAAATTAATTATGTGTCACACAGAATTGGTGTTTTCGAGCTTCCTTTTCCTTTTCCGTTTAGTTTTGGTTCTTTGAGAGGATCCTCTCAAATTTTATATAAAAGAAGCCTTTCTGCTGCTGCTGCTGCCAAAGGTGATGATGACGCTTTTTGTCTTTTGTGTATAGGCTATAGTAGGTATAGTATTTTTAGATTAGGTATGAGCTTACTGACAGAAAACTCTCAACATTGTACTCATAATGGGCCCCTTTCCATCAGATCTCTAGACCGCTGTTTTTTCTTATATTAACAATATTAAGTGAATGTGAATTTTGGCAGCAAGGTATTTTTTTTAATTCTATAGGAATTTGTCTTTGAACTTCTTTGTTGTACCTTTTTATTGTGTTCTTTTATAAAATTGTAAATTTTAAGATAAAATCGATTCAAACAATATGGTTGGAGGGTACAGTTTAATAACTTCTTAAGAATTTGCTTCTTAAGAAGTTATTAAACTAGGAAGTAGGTAACTAGAACAAAGTTATAAAAATTGTGAGTAAATAGAATTTAAAGCACACATTTTTTTGGTGATATAAACTTTTTATTAAACTAAAACTATTTTAAAATTAAAAATGGCCCACACTGATAACTTCCCTGGTTTGTGGGTTTTCGCGTGGGGTTAAAAAAGTTGTTAGTTTAATAATTCTTTATAATTTTAAAATTACCAACAATATTTTTCATATAAAGAAATAGTTTAGTTTGAAAATCAAGTTTTGTTAAAAAGTTTTTTAGTCGAAAAGAAATTTTCAAAAATGTTAGTAGCATTTCTTAAATTTTTACAAATTGCATGAATGAAATTAATTTGAGAGATATGAAGAACAGTGGCATGATGGTTAGTGCGATGGGCTGTCATGCGAGAGGTCTTGGGTTCGATGCCTGCCTATGCCACCTAAAGTTTTTTTCACTTGTACTGCCTCTTGCGAGGAATTGACAAATTCTATAAGAGTAATTCCTGTCATGAAAAGTGCTTTCTCAAATTTGCCATCCGGATTCGGCTTAAAACTGTAGGTCCCTTCCATCCCTGACAACATTACTCGCACACAGGAATGGTTGAGAATTGTGAGTCACTAGGCCCTAGTTCTCAAACGGACTGTTGAGCAACCCAATTTATTATTTATTATGAAGAACCGAACAACAATTTTTACCAAATTTGCGTACTATTTCTTTTAAATTTAATTTTTATGAAAAAATGGACTTTTGGATTTTTATAAAAACTACTAATTATCAATGTATATAAAAAGTTTTTGGTTTTTTTTTGTAAAACAACTGTCAATTATATTTTCCTCAAAACTTTTACGAATGTTGATAACAATATCTTATTAATTAAAATTAGTTGGACGAAATAATCTCAAATTTTTAAAAAGATATTTGAGCCAAAATTCAATTTTTACCAACTTTGAGTAATACTTTGTTTACTTTTTTATAAAAAAAAAACTGTCAATTTGATTTTTCAAAGCCAATGGGGTTTTGTAGTCAAAGTTAAAACTCTTCAAGAAGCAAATTTAAAGCATTTCAGTATATTTGTCTTTATTTGATTTGTTTTGAGGAAATTGAACTTAATGATCTTATAGTTAAAAATATGTTTTGAAGTTAATTTTTAGTCATGTTTACCAATCTGAACTTTGATTTTATTTCAAATGTATGCTCAAATTTTAAAAATACCCAGTTTCGAATTTGTTTTATATTTTTAAACATTAATTTCAAGAACTTTATATAATAGAATGGTTAGGACGACGTATCTGTTACAAAAAAAAACTTACCTACAAATCGTTTTAACTTTTTCTGTTAAAAACCGTTTTAACACGAATGCTTTAGCGTTTCTTTGAGATTTTTAGGAAGATAGATAGATATAATTTTGTATTTCTTATAAATTCATAATTATAAAATAATAAAATATATATAAAATGTAATAAATCATAAAAATAAGAAAAATGGTGACATTCTGTATCGAATATACAAAGTATATTAAATAGTGTTGAATGCCACATCAAAAAAACAATATAAAAATTGAAAATGAATTAATGGGTGGGGTGACCCTCTGTAAAAAATTACAATGATTAAAAAATAGCTAGTAAATTAATAAAAGAAAAGAAAAAGATATATAATGTATAATAATAAATTCATTATTATTAGCCTACATATTTTTAAAATGCAAAGAAATGATGCAAGAAGGAATGAAAAAAAAATTAAGAAATATTTAAATGATATATACAAATAAACTCAATTAATTAAATTAATGATTCAAAATTTGAATATTTAAAACCTAAAAACCAAATTTTCAAATGCTTTATAAACAAACCAAGTGATGAAATTGCTCTTATAGATTGAATAAACGAAAAGAGAAAATAGAATAAAAGTTACGAAATGCAGTAGTACAAAAAAAGGTACCGTGTACATGTTCAAAGAGTTTCCACGCAAACCGTTACTAGATATTAATCGAAAATTACGATTACCAGACTTCATAAAGAAAGTTTTAAGCACCTCAAAACAATACAAATGGCGCACAGGTAGAATATTTAGTTCACAGAATAAAGGGAAGCTCAGTTGTGTACTCGCCTAGCGACAAAATTTTCTTAAAACGTATTTTTGCAAGACTAGCAATTGTTGAATTTTGTTTAGGTATGCACCACCCCAACAAGCAATTACATATTGCAGCTTGAACTGAAAAATTCCATAATGAATTGTTTTTAAAAGATCGGTTGAAACGATACTACGCAAATAATAGAAATGTCTATAAGTGTGCATCGAAGATACTGTCTCAATTTATTCGTATGATTTAAAAAATTCATTCTAGAATCAACAGTGGGCCCTTAATATTTAAATTCATCACCTTTTTTAATCAAAAAGCACTTATATTGTCAAAATAAGTAGGAGAACAATTACCACAGTTACAACTCGGTAGCTTATATTTTTGACAGGTAGCTTATATTTTGATATGTGTTTACTTCAAAGTTTTGTAAAGAACCCAAACTAAAAAGCATTATTTTAGTTTTGGAACTCATAATAGTTGTGGTTAACCGTATCAAAGGCTTTGGTGATATCGGTAAATAAACCAGCTGTATATTTTTTCTTGACAAGATTTGACATTATTTAATCACAAAATTGTAAAAGTGCATCTTCTGACGATTTTTCTTTTTGAAACCCAAATCTGGTAAAAAACTTTGTTTTAGCTAAATAATTTAATATTCTAGACTTAACAAGTTTTTCAAAAATGTTTCTGAAACTGAAAGAAGAGATGTATGCCTATAATTGCTTATATCACGAGCAGAACCTTTTTTAAAAAGTGGTACGACATCAGCACATTTAAGGGCAGTTGGAAAAACCCCAGCAAAAATGCATCGGCATGCTAAGACGTCTACTACATAAACCCGAATTTTCTTAAGAATTATATTAGATATACCATCAGCTTAACGCATCTGCATAAAGGCACACAAAGAGTACAATTAGGATAAGAGGGGCATGGTTGCAAACTGCTGGCAATATTAGAAAAAAAAAACTATTAAAAGCATTAGCAATAGCGAGCTTGTCCGTTACATCAACCATTGATAGAAATACTTTTAGGTTTTTTTGAAACAGAAGGTTTATTTAAAATGGTGTTAACGATTTTCCATTCGTCTTTAAGATTACCTTTTGCAGAGTTGAATTTGCAACGATAATAATTATCCCGGCAAATTGGAATTTCTTTTTTTAGTTCGGAACAAAGTTTCTTATATTTTCTCTCAGCACCTTATTCCTTACTTTTTTAAACCTCTAACTTTATTGATTAAATAATTAGAAATCAAAGGTTTAAGGTTTTTTTACTGAATTTTTCGATTGCAACAACAAGGAGGAATGTGATTTGTTAGCGTATTAATAAAGATAGAATAAGAAGATGAAGTATTATCACAAGAAAAAAAGCTTTCCCAAAGCTCATACAAGAGAGAATTTTTAAGCATGTAAAAATCTATTTTCGTAAAATTATTAGAAGCTTGGGAGTCCCCACAACTTTTAGTTATAGCATTATTTAGTAAAAGGGCTGTCATAGAGTGATCAGTGTTCATTACATTAAGCACACTACTTTCGCAGTCATAAATGTTGATATTATTAAAGCGCCCATAAATGTGATCTAAGCAGCTACCTGATTTACATCTTGTGGGCTCATTGGTAAAGGACCCTAGACCATGCGATGCCAATAAGGCCAAATAACTCGAAACTTATAAACGAAACGAATATTAAGATTAAAGTCCCCTAAAAAAATTAAATTTTTTGAGTTTTCCTTTTCTAAGAGACCAGAAAATTCATTAACAAACAACGAAATATTAAATGAATGTAGTCTATAGACGCATAAGAATACATAAATATCACGATTTACTTCAATGGAAACCCTTAAAACATCTGCAGAGCCAAAAACTACACAAGTGAAATCAATTATTTTGTAATCATCTTTCACAAAGCAACCAACACCACCTGAAGCGTAATTTTCATTAGTATTGGCCGCAAAATCAAAGCCAGGCAAAAAATAATCACCTTGTTCAAAACTATGTATCCAAATTTCAGACATAAAAACAACATCTGCGATGCATACAAAAGATTCAACATGTGTAACAAATTCCACAAAATTAGCCCTTAAACTTCTGACACTTTGGTGTACAATAAATATTTTGTTGTGGCAAAAAGAACTACTTGTAAAAACATTATCAAAGTTAGAATTACTGAATTGGGGTTGAAAAAATCATCTAATAAATAATTATAATCATTCATAGAATGAGGTAAGAAGAAAAAGCAAGAGATGTGAAATCTAACAACTTATGAAAATTTTTGTAAAATTGTAAGAAATACTCTAAATATTTAAACTGTATGTATATTAAAGAAAGAGATTTCAAATCTGGAAAACCATCACGATTTGTGATGAAAAAAATGCTGGGATGCGACCTACACTGATAACTTCACAATCTGTCTGTTGACTTGTTTTGCTTAAAAGTTTGTGGGCTCCCGGAAATTACTCCAGAATTTTTTTTGGAAAAAACGTCAGAAAATTCTTCATACAAAATTCTGTCTTTTTTACCTAGGAAAAAATCCCAAATTTTTCTTGCGAAATTTCAGAATTTCTGGCAAATTTTCTGGTGTTTTTTTCCATTCACAGAAATGGAAAAAAGGCAAAAAAAAAATATTTGGAAAAAAAAGCCAGAAATAAAATTTCTGACGTTTATTCCTTGTCATGTTTAGGGAAAAACGCCAGAAAACTGTATTTTGTATAAATTGTTGTAATAAATAAACAGTTTTACTACACATTCTTTGTCTCTATCATCTATTGTAAGAATTATTGTTTAGTTGCTTTCGCGAATTCATCATTGACACTTGACGTTGTGAAAAAAAACATGCAACGTTGTGTTGTTGCCATGCAGACATATGAAAATATGCTCGGAGTGCAACTTAAAGTTGCAAGCTCAAGCAGTTGCAGATTAAAAACGAAAATTACAAATGTCCATGCTGCCGGGAAATCGTAGCAGACACTTTGCAAGTTTACATTTAGTAAAAATATTTGTATCTTTTCTATTTTTTTAAATAAATTGTTACAAATAAAAAAATTATAGAAAACTTAAGTAATTTTTTGCGTGGCAGCCACGCCGTAACCGCGCCGGCCCGCGACGCGTCCCAATGCCATCGCCACGCGCGACGGCCGCCCCCCCCGCGGGTGCATTTCAGGGGCTGTTTTTTTCCTGTTGTGATAAAATGTCTACAATATTGACCAAGTAGCGACTTTTAAAATGCAAAACATTTTCTGGCTTTTTCTCGAAATTGATATAAGGAAATTAGGCCAGAATAATATCAATTGGTTTTCTGGACTAATTTCCATTTTGGTTTCTGTTTTTTTTTTTCATTTCTGTCTGGCACAATTTCCAATGTTTCTGGCTTATTTTCCACAAAAAATTCTGCTTCTTTTTCCAATTTGAAGCAGAAAACATTTTCTGGCGTTTTTTCCAAAAAAAAAATTCTGGCGTAATTTCCGGGAGCCAGTTTGTGGGTTTTCGTGTTTTATTTATAAAAGTATTCAGTTGAATTATTTTTGAAAATTTTAAAATTACCAACAATATTTTGCATATAATAGAAAAGTTTAATTTTAAGATCTATTTTTGTTAACGAAATTTTTAGTCGTAAACCAGTTTTCACCAATTTTAGTTGCTTTTCTTAATTTTTTTTATTAAAATTTCACCGAATATTGGACAAAATATTTCGTATAAGTTAAAATTAGTTTAAAGCCATAAACATTTATGTAATGTTTTGTTTACGTTCTAATTTTTTGTGGAAAAAAAACAACTATTTGTTTTTTTTTCAAAATTTAATTGAATGTTGGAAACAATGCTTTTTATAAAATAACCTAAATTTAAAGCAAATATTTGAAATTTTTGTAAAGATATTTGAGTCAAAAATCAATTATTAACTTCCATAGAAAGTAATTGTAATGGGTCCGATTTGTCGAATTGAAAACTTTTACATTTCTCGACTTTTCGAGGTCCCTAGAGTCGAAATAAAAGATTTTTAGAGAGATGTCTGTACGTTCGTGACGTTTGTTTCGTTGTCCGTAGCTCAAGAACCAGTAGAGATATCGACTTCCAATTATTTTTATTATTATAATTTTATTGAAAGCATAATACAATTGTACTAAAAGTTATTTAATAAAGTGTTTTGAAAAAATTCAAGTTTGAATATTACGTGGAAAAGTTTTATTTTATCTTAAGATATAATTAATTAAAGTTCTGTTAAGAGTTTTCCGGATGTATTCCTTGATATTCTGTCTATGTAGTTGCATTGCAGCATATGAGAGATGGTGAGTGGCGTGGTGGGCGTACAAAGTTGTTTTAAAATAACATGCTCGTGAGTAATGTTTATATGTTCCATTCTTAGCCGAATATAATTTTTGGTCCAAGATGAAAGTTTTTCGCTAGGTTCTGCCTGCGTTTGGGTCGATCTTGAAATAGTGATGACGAGATTTTTAAGTTAGATCTTATCGTCGCATTGTAGTGTTTTTTAGAGTCTTTGGAATTCAAAAAAAAAGAAATTGAAATTGGCTCTTTTTGAGCCTTTTTGGCTGCAAGGTCAGGGAGATCGTTACCAGCGATGTCCATGTGCCCTGGATCCCATGCAATTTTAAGGTTTTTCCTTTTTCAATAAGATTGTCACGTATGACAAGAATGATAGAAGAATAGTTGTTGATGTTTTTGATAGAATAAATGGTTGATAAAGTATCAGTGAAAGTTCTTAAGCTGTAAAGATTGATGAGGGGTTTTGCAGTAAGCCTTTGGTGATGATAATGCAGAAAGATGCGGACAGGACTGAAAGCGTGGGTTTCTTACCATAACAATAAAAAAAAGATGATAACTCTAAATATCTCACGAACCACTAACGCCAGTGATTTGAATCAAATTTTATATTATATACTAACGATTATTTCTTTATAAATAAAAAAAAAACTGAAAACAAATATTTTTTAACTCGAATGTCTTAGTAAGAAAAATGATTTTATCTGCAAAACAATTTTATATAACGCGAACTAAGGTTTCTGGTAAACTTTTGAGAAAAATCGAATCGACAGTTTTTTTTTTCTTTACCAAAATAAAACATTAATCAATGTTGGTAGAAATTGATTTTCGACTTAAATACCTTACAAAACCTTAAGATATTGGCTTTAAACTATGTTTACTTATAAGAAATATTGTTTTCAACATTCAGTTAAATTTTGAGAAAAATCTAATTGACATATCAAATTTTTTTACAAAAAAAAATCAAAATAAAAATTAATAAAAATTGGTAAAAATTGATTTTTGAGTCAAATATCTTTTTTTTAAATTTGTTTTCAACAATTAGTTTAATTGGGCTTACAGTTTTTTAAACAAAAAAATAGAAACCAAAAAAAATTTACTTTCGAATCTAATATCTTTTAAAAATTTAAAAATATAAGCTTTAAAGTATTTATATCTCACAGAAAGTTTTTTTCGACATTCAGTAAACTTTTTATAAAAATTTAATAGTCAGTTTTTTCATCAAAAAAAAAAAAAAAATCTACAAAAAATAGTACGCAAGTTTTATAAAAATTGATGTTCGGTTCTCGATATCTCCTGAAATATAAAATATATTTACTTCTAATCAATTTCAATCATCCAATTTGTATTTGTTTAGGTATATAAGAAATAAAAACTTTTGAGAAATGCTACTAAAATGGGTTAAATTTAGTTTTCGAATAAAAATCTCGTTAACTTAAATAGATTCCGAAATCAAGCTATTTTATCATATGCAAAATATTGTTTGTAATTTTTAAAACGTTTAAAAATAATTTAACTGACAACTTTTTTAAGAAACCTACAAACCTTTTTAAAAAGACAAATCGACAGACAGGATATGAAGTTATCAGTCTGAGTCGCATTTCAGCGACGAGTTGTAAAAAGTAATATCTCAAAAATCTGACGAGATTAAAATAATATTCATTGGGGTTTAAATTAAAGTCATCAAAACACATTCGAAAAGTGCATTTTAATTGTCAATAATAAAACCTTGTCGACCAGTTTGATTTAAATACTTATCTTTCTTTTAATTTCGTTTTGCAAACATGGGACAACATGGCATCAATCTAATTAAGTAACTCCAAAAACACTTATTTTCGCATTCATTCTCTAGAATTTAGGAGCTATAATATAATGGTTTTTAATACAACAAACAAGTTGAGCAGCATGTTTCCTAATTAGCCATATCTTCAAAAAGTTTCACCTTTTTCTTAATGTTTGGCTATAAATAAAATCTTTATCATTTCAATATCATTATTATCTATTCATATAGCAGCTCATATACATTGGTACCACTATAAAAGAGTCCCACATGAATTTGTCAGCTTAATTGCCCGCAATGGAATTTTAATCTGAATTCCATTCCACACACCGCATTCCATATACGACATATGTATACTTAAGAGCTTCCGTTATTTGCCTTCGAAATGACAAACTAAAATCCGCAAAATCCTTTTCTTCAGCAAATAGTTAATTTCTTCATGAGAGATGCAGCAACTATTTTCAAATTAAACTCATTCAACCTCACACCCCATAAAACCTCCACTTTGGATATGTTTTCGGTTTAAAGTACTACCAACTATCATGTCCATCCACCCTCTAAGTGTGGAGTAAATGCTCCTTCTTCAAAATGGGGGTACTTATACCTACTGCCAGTCTTTGTAGAAACGGATACGGATACGAAGTCTATGGAAACACACCATTTCAGACATACTTATTAAATTTTACAGTTAAGAGTGAATAAATATAGGCGCAACTGCATTCGAATAAAACTATCCAAAAAGATCTGGCTTGGCTGGCAAACACTCAGACTCAGTGTCACTTTATAGTGCAAGCATATATCCCCTTAGCTCAACCTCACCCAATCCAAGCCAAAGCTCTTCATCAGGATTCAACTCCACTTCAACCTAATACACCAAAACAACATATACTCCCCCACTTTAGCTCCTTCCTTCACTCCACAGCCCCTCAGACATATTTTTCTCTATCTCAACAAAGTCTAAAGTCTGAGTGAGACTCATACTCATTAATTTCGAATCCAATTTGAAAACTTATGAAATTTATCAGAACTTTTGAATCTAATTATCTCATTAAAAAGTTATTTCACACACCCATTCAAAAACGTACGTACTCGTACGTTGCCGTTGAATGTTGTACGTTGTTCGTTGAACGAGTATCTCGTGTTAGATGTTCCATTTGAAAGTTCTTTCAGTTTTCACACTGGTGTCACACGCTCTGGCATACTCCTACAGATATGTGTGAATTTTTAAAACATTATGAACCGGGTTATTATCCCGGCGAAAATGGTTTTAAAATCATCCTCAGCCATCCAGCCAAACAGCTAAACAGCCAAACAACCATCAGCTAACCATCCAGCCATGTTAGGAAAGCCACATGTGTGTCTGTATTTCTGGGTGCCTGGGTGCATTTGCACACTTCTGTTTCGCTATTGCTCCAAAAGCAAACTGCAATGCATCCGATTCCGATTCAAGGACCAAACATGCAGGATGAATGAATACTTATACGGCTTGACTTCGGCTTCAGCTTCAGCATCAGCATCATCATCAGCATCGGCAACGGCATCCACATCTACATATCGATATCAGCACATACATTTCCGCTATATGTTGGCGTAGAATTAAAACAGGTTCAAACGATGTTATCGAAATGGAAATTCCTGCTCTTTGTCAACTGATCCGTTATGTGCGGATGAAGCACCCTCTTCTATATTCCACATTTATCAACATCGGATACTATATGAATGCATAAAACGAGGGGTTTTAAGGGCTTGGTGATTTTGGGATGATATTGCGAATCGAGCCCTTAATTAAATTATTATAGCAAACACTTAGAAGGGTCATTTGGAGTTTTGTCAAAATAAGTTGTATATTTCAGAGTTTAGGATTTTCATTAGTTGAAATTGTTTGTTTCATTTTTGTTTTTATAATTGCGCAGTACAAATGTTTATGTTAAGTGCACTCATCACTGAGCTTTTGCTTGGAAAATATTTCGCAATCAAATGAACATTATTAAACAAAACCAAAAATAGTTGCATGAATGATATTTTTTCAAAGAATATTCAAATATTAATTTCACATGTGGATTGGCCCGCAGTTATAATGAATGGTAAAAATGCGTGTATAAGAATGTTCCGAAATACCATAGATATCTCAGGTTCGGATACTACAGTTTACACAGATATTATGGAACATTTGAAAAACCAGTACTTTATAATTATTCTCAACTAATTAAAAATGTTATCAGCGATTACGTTATTATCCTATAAACTCGAAATTTGTTTATGCTGTAGAGTGCTGTTCGAAAAATGTTGGTCAAACATTTTATTAACCTTTTCGAGATCAGTTCTTAAAATATAGAAACGGTACGGTTTTTTTTTGCAGTAGGTAGCAACATGACATTCAAACACTGTATACAAACTAATGTGATTATCAATAAGAGCTGCATTTGGCTCTCGTGATAGTAGGTGATCGTGATAGTAGTCCAATACCAACCAAAGTGATTTTGTGGAAAAAATCAGTTCGGAACATAAATCCAATATTTTGTGTCTGTCACGTCTCAATTTCAACAACACGTGAAATTTCTATGAGACTTAACATTGCTCAACAAAATGTGGCATTTGGAAATATATCGGGAGTCCGGGACTACTAGCAGGAAAAAAGGCCCAGTGGAAGATCGTTTTTTGGCGTTGAATAGTCGTCGGCATCGGTTCAGGACTTCGGTAGACCTTAAAAACGATCTGTGTCTAGCTACAGATTAAATAGTTTCGTTAAGTCCAGTGAGAAAAAGGCTTGTGAAAGCTGGACTTAGAGCACTAAAGCTAGTGCTGAAGCCGAATGTCCCAAAAAGAGTCAAATAAAAACGACTTCTCTGGACTCAGGAGCACCTAAATTGGACTCAAGACATGTTTAACAATGTCATCTTTTCGGACGAATCAAAATTCAAGCCCTATGTTGGAGATGGAAGGATCCTTGCGCAAAGGGAATCAAAAGAAAGACAAAGCTCTGATTGTATTTTGCGAATGTCCACCAAAACTGAAGGTGTGATGGTGTGGTAATGCTTCTCTGGACATGCAAAATGTAAAATGAGCTTTCTAGAATTCAAAGTCAATTCAAAAGTTACACGTATTGGAGCCTAGGTACCAAAGATATTTGGGGCACTTGCAGTTTCATTTTTCAAAAGGACAATGCTCCTTGTCATGCATCCAAAATTGTAAGTATGAACTTCTTTTTATTTTTAAAACTTCCATGACTAAAACTACTATTTCTGTTTTTTTTATTTTTAAGTTTAAAAAGTACTTCAAAGAAAATAATATTGGAGTACTAAGTTTCAGTAGTACCCGTGGCATGATGGTTAGTGCGTTGGGCTTTCATGCAAGGGATCATGGGTTCAATCCCTACCTGTGCCACCTTAATTTAAAAAAAAAAATAATTTTCGCGGGTACTGCCTCTTGCGAGGAATTGACAAATCCTTCAAGAGTAATTCTTGTCATGAAAAAGTGCTTTATCAAATTAGCCGTTCGGCCTAAAATTGTAGGTCCCTTCCATTTCTGACAACAATACTCGCACACAGGAATGGCTGAGAGTTGTCAGTCAATAGGCCCTGGTTCACAACGGACTGTTGCGCCACCCAATTTATTTATTTAAGTTGGCCTTTCTACAGCCCAGATCTCAATCACATTGAGAATATTTGGTTTATAATGAAACGTGAGGATACGAAGAAGTGCCCAGATTCAATTAATAAAGTACAAAAAAAGACTACTTACCGTGACCTGGAACACGATACCTGCATCCACATGGAAAAACCTACAGCATTCAGTGTCTCGCCGATATGTGCAGCGGCAATTAAGGCAAGAGGAGGTCCAACAAAGTACTAATTAGCTCTAACATGTTTCTGAGAAGCAATACAAAAAATTGCACCAATAAAGTGTTTTTCTTAAATCCTTAAAAATGAGGTGGGTACCTAAAAAACTAATTTTTCAGTATAATCACTTTTGCTCCCATGACCATTTTAGAAAAACTAAAAATTCTTACCCTATCATAAAACAAAACCTTATTAAAAAATATGTTGGTATTTCAACATATTTGACTAGATTGGGAAAAAATCGAAAAAAAGTTTGACCAACATTTTTCGAATAGCACTGTATGACAGGAAATCTATACTAATATTATAAATTTCAGTTGGCTTGCTTGTTTGTTTGTTTGTCCACCCTTCACGTCACAACGGAGCAACATTATGGCATGATTTTTTATGTGGAGGTAGTTAGAAAGCTTGAGAGTGTCTGAGGCTACTTTTTACTGCGATAAAATATTGCATTTACAGCTCATTTACGCAGATCTGGCAGTATCACTATTATTTTTTAGGTGCTTCCTGATTTTGGACTTATCATCATTACCTTTCAGTAGGTGTTTCTAATTATGACATTAACGAATGAAAACAGGCTATAACAAATATTAGATTATTACAGAGTAATTCTGAAGTTATTTCAAGTGCTTACCATGATTTAAAAATAACTACTATCATTTTTCTTGTCAAAGTTCATTTTTAGCACCAAGAAACAATGTTGTTTTTATACGGCTGAAAGTACTTGTCAATTAAAGCTGGCATCGAATCAGAATAGAGCACTTTATACCCAAAAAAAGTTTCTTAACTCATAAGCTGCAATTCAATTCCTTACTCGAAATTTAGATGCCCCTCGATTATGTAACGGTAAAAGACTTCGTGTAATATAACTGGGGCAAAATATTTCGTATTTCAACCGCCATTGAAAAGGGTGAAAATGTTAATATTCCACGAATACCAATAATTCGTACGGATTTACCATTACAATTCAAAAGGATTCAATTCCATTTTTAATTAAGTTTTGCTATGACAAACCTTTTACCTGGTCGTGCTGGTCCAACTCACGGGCTGTCATGCCAGAGATCTTGGGTTCAAACACTGCATGCGCCATATAAAGTTTTTTTTGCACGGATAAGGCCTCTGGCAAGGAATTAAAAAATCCCCCAAAAGTAATTCTTGTCATGAAAAGTGCTTTCTCAAATTGCCCGTTCGGATTCGGCTTTACACTGTAGGTCTCCTCCATCCCTGACAACTGTACTAGCACACAGGAATGGCTAAGAGTTGTAAGTCACTAGGCCGTAGCTCCCAACGCAATGAAAATCAAGGGCAAACACTAAAAGTTGAACCGCATTCAATTCCGAGGATATGGAAGGACCACTTCTGCAGACTGTATAACGGCGACGATGAATCAAATTCTGCTGTCAGGCAGGGTGATCCATTCAATATAGACAAAAGCCAACCATCCCGTCTTCCCGATTTAGACAAAGTACAGATTTCCATATCTAAGCTGAAGTCTAACAAAGTCGCTGGAGTAGATGGCTTGAATGCCAAGCTCTTCAAAGCGGCTAGAGATAATTTTGTTAGGAGCACTTATCTGTAAGATATGGATATGGATATGGAAGATCAAGAAACCTCAGTATTGATTGTCTTATTTTAAAAAAAAAAGGAGACCCTCTTAACTGCAGCAACTATTGAGGCATCAGTTAACATCGCTTACAAAATCGAATAAAACAGAACATCGAATCAAACAGAATCAGAAAAAGAGGCTGGGATGCGACCCACACTGATAACTTCCCATCCCGTCTGTCTATTTGTCTTGCTTAAAAGTTTGTATGTTTTCGTGTTGGGTTAAAAAAGTTTTCAGTTGAGTTATTCTTAAAGAAATTTAAATTACCAACATTATTTTTCAAAAAAAGAAAAAGTTTAGTTTGATAATTTAGTTTTGTGTAAATATATTTTTTAGTCGAAAAAAAAAATGTTACCAATTTTAGTACCATTTGTTAAATTTTTACAAATTAGATGAATGAAATTAATTTAAAACCTATCAAGAACCGAGCATCAATTTCTACAAAATTTGCGAACTACTTTTTGTAGATTTTATTTTTTTTATGAAAAAACGGACCATTGGATTCTTACAAAAAAAAACCACATAATATCGAACCAAAATATTTTGTGTGAAATAAAAAGAGCTTGACAATATTTTTAATTTTTAAAAGCTTTTTGAGTCATAAGTAAATTTTTACCAAGTTTTAGTTTTGCTTTTTGGAAGGTTTTAATTTTCTGTTGAGAAAACTGTCGATTGGATTTTCCTCAAAATTTTACGGAGTGTTGACAACAATATTTTTTTTTTAATAGATAAAAGCAGTTTAAAGACAATATATCAGAGTTTTGAAAAGATTTTTGAGTCGAAAATCAATTTTTACTATCTTTTATTATTTTTTTTGTCTAGGTTTTTATTTTTTGTAAGAAAACTGTCAATTCGATTTTCTCAAAATTTTTCAGAATATTGACAACAATATTTCTTATAAGATAAAATTAGTTGAAAGCCATAATCTCAAATTTGTAAAAAGATATTTGAGTCGAAATTCAATTTTTACCAACTTTGAGTAATGTTTTAAAAAAAAAAAAAAAACAATGTGTTGTTTCAACTTACCCCCACATGGGGCTAGTTGTAACATAAGTAGGGGTAAGTTGTAACACGAATTATAAAAAAAAAGAAATATTTTTAATGAACATTATTATTTTATTATTATTTAAATATGTTTTGTAAAAAACAGCCCTAGTTTTAATCAAAAAAAAAAATAAGTTCAAAACAAAAAAATAAAAAATCACAATTCTTTCATCAAAAAATATAGGACTAGGAAGAAGAATCTGCATCCGTGTCACAGTTGAGGCATACGTATACACGAAGAGATCCTTTTACGCACTTGGTATGGGCACACTTTTTGCACTGAACCCAATTTTCCCCTGGCAAGCTTTCAGAAAATGCCCCACAACAAACGAGATACAAATTTTGTTGGTCATCATCATCTTCTGATGAAGAGGCTAATACCTTTTTCTTCACCTGTTATTTTTGTTTATTGGTAGGCTCCTCTTTAGCTCCGTTCTTGGCTTTCTTTTTGGCCGAAACTTTGTTCCTTTCCTCTAAAAAGGCTGTTTTCTCGGTTATATCCATCAAAATTGCCGCTTTTCTAACCCTACGCGCTATATTTTTTCGCTGCCCTGCTTTTGGAAAAGGCCTTAAATGCTCGGGTGGGAAATTTTTTGTTTGTAACCCGGATCCGGATGGTCCCGGTGAACATGTAGTAGGTATCGGAACAGGGTCCAATGATAAAACAGTTACAGTAACTGAAGACTGTGCCACTGCAGGTTATGTTTGGTCAGGTTACTCCTCGTCAATGGCTCCTCCTGTTTCAGCTTGTTGTTCCACACAAGGAAGTGTGTTATCAGATCCTCTTGGATTTGGCCGATCAGTTACAAACGCATGAAAAATGTGTTCGTTCAGGGGACGATTCCAGTCTTCTTAAATATATTTTGTATGTTTGTCGGATTCAGGGCTAAGGGCAGAGCTTTGCTTACAATTGACAGAATATCATGCACTGTCATTGTTTTTTCCGGGGTTATTCCGCATCCAGGCATCTTGAGCGATAACAACGATCAGTAAAAAAAGAATCAAGGTTTAAGTTTTAACATGTTACTATTTACCCCATAAAAACGTTACAACTTGCCTCACCTTGAAATTTCGCACAAAGAAATTAATATACAAAAAACCAAATGTCACACATATATAAGATATACACACAAACACAACCAAAACTATGATGGATGTTTAATAAAAACAACCACCACTCTTCCGTGCGAAGAGGAAGACCAAAAATACAAAAAAAAAAGAGTTAAAAACCTGCTGTTCTTTGGGACCTTACACAAAACTTCTCTCTTTGACGTCAAATTAACAACTGAAGTAGGTACACTGATAGATATGAAAATGATGCACATTTTTCTCCTTTTACGATTCTTAATTTTAAGGGGAACCCTGTTTTTTTAGCTGTTACTTCTTGTTCTTACCATTACTAGAATGTTTTCCCCTACTCGAATGTTTTTGCGAACCAAAATGATGCTACCGCCAAAATAATTGAAACGTTTTCGACATCTAGTATTTTTTTTTTAAAACGAAGGCCCTGTTTTTTTTAACAAAAATAAAAACCTTAAAAAATAGTATCAAAAGTAGGTACAAATTTGTTTACGACTAAAAAATCTGGGTTATCATTTTAAATGATAAATAACACCTTTGAAATAATACTGCTAAAAATTGTTCAAAATTAGTTTTCGACAACAATATTTCTTGAATAAAAACTGATATTGAAAAATTGGAAAGAGCCTTATTTTATCTTATTCAAAGTATGCAACTTTTAGTTAATATTTTAGAAAAATTCAAGTGACAAAATTAAAAAAAAAATACAAAAGGGAAAAATCAGTGTTTGTCTCATCCCAGCCTCATTTTTAAATTTGTTTTATTCCTTCAAGAATGTTTTACTTACTTTAAGTACCATTCCATGAATTTCATACTTAACCTTACTAAAGTGGTATTTAGCTGGGATGAATAAAATATAGCAATTAATATTATTTTATAAGACTGATGCCTTAAAAATACCTTCAGTCTAGTATAATACAACCTAACAGGATTAGAATACATTTCATATTTTAAATCTTATTGTTCTTTAAAAATATCAAAATCATAACATCTAATAAAATCCTTCAACCTCACCCACTAAGAGCATTGTCTTGTCAGGTTTTGTGTTAGAATGTTGAATGTTTGTTTTCATCAAGACATTAGACAAACTAAATTTATTTTGATTCTTTTGTAGACTTTTGTTTTCAACATAAATTTTAATATTTTCCTATTCTTAGACCAGTACATCAAAAATTATAATGAAAGTCTTTCCTCTTTATAATAAAATGTTTTTATTCTTTCAATCTATCACAATCAAGTCAAGAGTAAATATTGTATCATGTTTCTGGTTTTTAGTTTTTGAAAGATACAAAATTAATTCATTATTTTATGTTTGAAGATAAAAAGAAAACCAAACAATTATTATAGATTTCTTGTAAAGAAAATAGGATTCTGAAAACAAAGAACTTCAGATCATGTTTTGAATGAGTTTATAAAATTTAAAACAATAAGATAGATAATACGGATAAGAACTAACATACTTTTAGCTGATATGTTAAATCTTAATTTTCAAAATTGTGTTGTGTAAGCTTCTCGGTGCAATGTTTATTGATTTCTTACTATGATTTGTACAGTACATATTTCACTTTTGGAGGGTGAATCATCTATTGTTGGTAAAATAGTCCAATAGCTTTTTTCAGTTTTTTGTTATTCATAAATAAAATCATTAATTTGATTTTTTTTAAAAAATATACTCCTTTGGTATCACGTTACAATACATAATATACAATTTAATTCAAGTCGCTAGCTTTATTGCTTCGTATGATATTTTCGATAAACTTAAATGCTCACTTTTTTTTAAATTGCTATGGTGAAAAACTACCCACTTAAACTTTTTGAGAGTCCTTTCTACATCAAGAGTGACAGGAGCCAACAGGGGACGATGTTAAAAGTGACAGATTTTAAAAGTGACAGATATCAAAAGTGACAGAATGATGCAGAAGGTCTTACGCTACCAAAAGACTTGGTAGCTGAACGTCTTTACCGGAAAGAAATAGCAAATAGATAGTTTAAAATAGCTTGCGCAAGCTAAATAGATAATAAATATTGAGTTTAAAAAAAAAATCTATAACTGCTAAACTCTTTTTCTGTTTTTAATCCTGAAAAAGGCATTTTTGCAGGTTTATACTTTTTTTGTTCGTTGCATAAAGCTTAATAAAGTCCAACGTTCAGCTTTCCTATGTATAACCGGATCTCTTCGCACGACACCATCTGCTGCACTGGACAACCTATTCTTCCTAACACCTCTTGATATACTAAGCAAACAAATACCTGCAAACTCTGCTATTCGGTCCCAGTTTCATCGTAGTGCTTTACCAACAACATTAGCCACTCCGTAATTCTTAATACAAAGACTACACCATCCACCTATTGCTCTTAAAAAAATATGCTGCTTCTCTAGCTGAACTGCTTTTCCTGATTTTAAGTAGCTCATTAAATAACGGCTAATTTCTTCCAGCATGCAAGAAATCATTTTTAAATCCTATTTAGAAATCAGGGTCTAAGCAGCAAATATCCAACTACCGTCCGATTTGTAAATTTTCGTGTATTCCAAAACTTTTCGAGAAATTGACATATAAAAACTAACATTTTTTGTTAAGGAACACAACGCTACAACATGGTTTCGTTGCAGGAAGATCAACAGCGACATCATCATCATCAATTATTCTAAGTTTTTGAAATGGTTGGTCATTCAGGTCTCCAGTTCTTGAGTTTAAGTCTCCAACTATCATTATATTATATTAGCTGGATAATAAATAAATTTAAAATTTGCAAATAAATATAAAATAAAATACAAAAAAAGAGTTCTAGCGTCACTTAAAACGGTATTGTCTGTACTCCGACTGCATAGGAACAAGGAAGACATTGTCTTGATACATGAGCCTTGGGTTTCAAACTCCATCATCAGAGGCCTCAGGACTATTGGCTATAAAATATTGTATGCATCGGAGAAAGGTGAGCCAAGGTCATGCATGTTAGTAAAAAATGACTTAAACGTATTTTTACTTACCAATTACAGCGACAAGGACACTGCCACCGCTGTCTTAACAACGGATAAAGCCACCTACTGGCTCATATCCTCTTCAAATTCCAGGAGACATCTTGAGGAAGGCAATTGCGGACGCGCGATCGAATAAAGTTGGTCTCCTAATTGGTTTCGACGCTAACGCCCATCGCACGGTGTGGGGTAGCTCTGATACAAATGAGAGAGGTGAGTCCTTATTTGACTACTTACTAAGCACTAACCTACTCATAAGTAATATTGGTAATTAACCTTTTGTAACCAAGAATAGGAAAGAGGTACTTGATATTACACTTACCTCTGACTCGATCCACAATATGATTTCAAACTGGCATGTCTCAAAAGAGAATTCCTTCTCTGACCACAAATACATTCAGTTTGAGCTCAAAGATGTGGCAAATACATCTACAGGTTTTCAAAATCACCTTAATACTAACTGGGAGCGATATAGGGAGGTACTAGCACAACTGCTTGATCACAACCTTCTTAAAAGCTCCTCCAGTAAAGATGAACTACACCTTTCTGTGAATCATCTCACCGAAGCCTTTAATGAATCAATGAGAACGTCATGCTCTGTTAACATTTTAAAGGGTAAAAAGAAACCTCATTGGTGGCGTAAAGAACTAGAACCATTCAGAAAGAGCTGTCGCAAACTCTTCAACAAATCTAAGTACACTAGATCTCCTTCTGACTGGGACTTATACAAACAAGCTATAAAGCAATATAAAAAAGTATTAAGGAAGAGTAAAAGGTCTCCTTGGAGAAACTTTAGTGGTAAAATAGAAAATACTTCAGAAGCCTCAAGACTCAGGAAAATTCTCTCAAAAAGTCCAACAATACCCAGTGCTTTAAAGACAGAAGCAGGCACGTGGACTATCACAGATGAAGAATCTCTTAATCTGTTATTAGACACCCACTTTCCAGGTAGCTCGAACATACTCAACGACTTAACATCAGAGTCTCAAGCTTCTACAAGCGATTTAGTTGATCTAATAACGCAGGGAAAAACTGCAATGGGCCATAGACAGCTTTGATCCATATAAATCTCCAGGACCAGATGGAATCATTCCGGCCGAACTACAAAAATGTTCAGACATGATTATTCCACCATTGGAAATCATTCTGTCAGGCTGTTTAAGGTTGAGATATATTCCCAAAGCCTGGAGAATGGCAAAAGCAGTCTTCATTACTAAAGCAGGGAAACCCTCACACGACCAATCAGTCTATCATCCTTCCTTGTTAAAACCTTGGAGAGATTGATTGAAATTTACATCAGACATAACTTAACACCATGTCTCATTTCCACAGCTCAACATGCTTACTCTAAGGGAAAATCAGTAGAATCAGCACTTCACTCCCTGGTACGTATTATTGAACATTCCCTCGAATACAAAGAATATAACTTAGAAGCGTTCCTAGATAGCTTTCAACAACGTCAGTAACCAGGCGATCACAACACTAAAGGATAAGCTGAAATTAGAGAAATCACTAATAGATCTTATAAGTCTCATGCTCAAAAGTAGGACAATGATTTCTAACATGAGAAGTTTTACGACCACCAGATCGGTGAATCGAGGCACTCCCCAAGGTGGAGACCTTTCGCCTCTTTTATGGAACATGGTAGTAAACGACTTACTTACAGCATTGGAAGCAGAGGGTTTCAAGGTGATTGCCTATGCTGACGACGTTGCGATATCCGTATCTGGGAAGCACAACCAAGTTCTCTCGGAACTCCTACAAAATACCTTAAATAGGCTAACAAAACGGGCTAAGCAATGTGGATTGGACGACAATCCACATAAAACAGAATTAATACTCTTTTCGAGAAGATATAAAATTCCTCAGATTAGCCCACTCAAGATTAGAGGAATACCATTAAGCTTTTCCGACCAAGTCAAATATTTAGGCCTCATTTTAGACAGAAAGCTAAATTGAAAGGCAAATATTGATGAAAGAGGGGCTTAAGGGGCTTCTCCCCAAAAATAACCCACTGGCTATACACTTCGGTAATCAGACCGATACTCATTTATGGAGCTGTCGTATGGTGGACCGCACTGGGCAAGATGGTAAATCTAAATAAGATCATCAAAGTCCAGCGGTCAGCAGGTATGTGCATCACAGGAGCACTTCGCTCAACACCAAACGCATTACTGGAAGTGCTTTTAAACCAAACACTTCTTGACATCTTCTCCAAAATGGTGGCAGCCAACTCATGTGTGAGGCTTAGAGCCACCTCTCAATGGACCAGTAACAATACTGGACATACTACTACTCTAGACAGTTTTGGTATTCGGTAAAACCTTTCATGTGACCATCCCTTCAAGATCCTCCTAGGAAGAAGAGAGACCCCTGAAAGACGATGCAGTACACTTCTATACAGACGCAGACGGTTCAAAAACCGATCACGGAGTTGGAAGTGGTATCTTTTCGGAACAACTGAATCTCAGTCTATCCTATAGACTTCCCAATCAATGTAATGTATTCCAGGCAGAAGTAATGGCGATTAAAGAAGCACTTTCCTGGCTCAAAGAAAACGTTATATCTTGTAAGGATATACGAATCTTCTCAGACAGCCAAGCCGCTCTTAAATCTCTCGCGTCTGTCTCCACAAACTCTCAAACAGTCCACGAATTTCGATCAGCTCTGAATGAGATGACGGAACAGTTTGACATTCACCTTATTTGTGTGCCGGGCCACAGAGGCATTCCGGGAAATTGCAAAGCCGATGAGCTTGCCAAAAACGAAACACTTCTACCTTATGTTAGACAAAAACATAACATAGGAACACCACTTGCTACATGCAAATATCTTCCCAAGCAATATGCTCTAGAAACAACGAATGCTAGATGGTCACAAAGTACCACCTATCTAGCAACCAACCAAATATGGCCAAGTATAGACTTCAAACGGTCAAAATGCTTGATATCACTGAGCAAACAAAGTATAAGCTCGTAATAACAGGACACTTCCTCATAGGAAGACATGCTCTAAGACTAGGGGTCTACTCAAATGACTTCTGTAGAAGCTGTATGGACGAGGAGGAAGAGGAAACTGTCCAACACCTTTTATATACATGTCCAGCACTCTCCATTAGAAGGAATAACTTTCTCGGTTATTCCTTCTTCGATAATGTCAGTAAACTGGCAACGATTGACACAAAACGTCTCTCTCACTTTATTAAAAGTACGAAATAGTTTCCTTAAGCTCATTACTCTCCCATGAGTAACCTCATTAGCGGCTTCACAATGGACCCTTGAGGTCTACGTGCTTCAATGACATCTGCACAGCCACAGCAACCTAACCTATTAAAAAGCAAAAACCAATTGGAAAAACTCTCACTTCGAGCTTTGCTTGTAAATAAATAAACTCGAAATATTCATATTTAAGCTATACTAAGATCATAAATATGAATTTTGACGTTTTTCCCGTCAACAACATGGTCAATTTCTACGTCTCCCGTATAATCGATAAATTCGAGTAATTAACTTCATTTCTTGTACTGGAGTAAATCAATATGATGCACGCCTTAAGTTAAGCCTTTAAAGTCTTCGAAAGCGCGTTTGATGGGTTGTCGTGAATTGTAAACATTCAACTTTTCTTACGACACTTAATATGACAGCTGAAATAAACAGGTTTCAATTGCCAGTGCTGCAAACCTGACAAAACAAATGGTCCTTTATAAATTAATTTAATTTTAAAAATTATAGTTTAATAGTCTTTTTTATCAAATTTATTTAAAAATCTATTCGTCTGCTAAGTTTATTGATATATTTCGGACGAATATTAAAGGAATCGTATTCCATTTTAAACCGTTGTTCGCTTGAATAAATTATTTACCTGCAATACCATTAGAGAAATTTCAATAAATCTCTATTTTAATTTCAATTTTGAAAATTCTTTATCAACTCATCTTCTTTATGGGTTTAGTTTAGGTTTTTGGGTTAATTTAAATTATTGATAACAATAAATATTTATCATCCGAATGCGTACAATACACGTAATTGTGTGCAGTTGCTTACAAATTTCTTCCAAGTAACACAAAAAGTCCTCAAAAACAAATTAAGTTTCAAATAAATAATGAAATACTCAAAATCCGATAGGTATATGGTATACATTAACAGAACACTAAGAAAGATCTATCATTCTTAATTGTGTATTTTGAAGTTTCCTCTTTATCGAAATTGAGATATGGTGTTCGAATGAATTTGAAATTGTTGTGGCGAAATTGTAAAATAGTCTGAAATTTTTAGGGAACCTTTTCTTCTATACATCACGAAACATCATCCTTAATTCTCATCTTTTAGGTAAAGGTAAAGCAGCACTGTTCGATTCATTTATTCACCTCATCATAAATATCCAATCTCTATTCCACACCACACCCCCACCCACACTCATCAGCACCCCCACCACCAAAAACCACTTCGTATTCAACTCCAGTGAAAGCTCATTAATATCCAATGACAAGCGATTACATCGAAACGAACGATTACATCCTCGCAATTTTTGGTTTTAGGGTTGGGGTTTGAGTTTTGGGGGATGGATGCGATGGATGGAAATAAACTAAATGCCGTAAATAAGTTGCTAATACGAAACCAAAAAACAAACATCCTGGCCTGATGTCTATTGGTGCTGATGCTGTTGCTGATGGTTGAACCCCCTCCTCCAAACTTAAGGAGTGTACTCGTACCTATACCTCTATCGAACTAATACTTGAAAATAAGGCCCCAGATGCATGGAAGAGAGATACGAGTAGGTAGGTTAGGTACCTTCGCCTTTTCGGCACAGGATAAAACAAAAACTTCTCATCAAAAATTCGAAATTGTTTCTACCAACGTTAATTAACATTTTACCCAGTTACCATTGACAAAGGCCTTTTCGTTATCCTGCCGCCTTCTGCCTTCTGCCTTGTGCCGACTGCCGAAGCCAATGCGATGTATTAACATCAGGTGTTCATGACTTTGGGGAAAACTTTGCATTTTATTTATTTGTTTTTTTTTTTTTTCTTCTACAGTTTTTTGTATTTTTCTTATTATTTGTGTTTCTGTTAGTTCTTCCAATGTCTTCGTTTTCTCTTAAGCATCATGCTCAGGTTTTCTTCTTTTTTTCTTCTAAGTATAATAAGAGAAATTTGTTTTCAGCAAGTTTTCTTTTTTTTTGGGGAAAAGTTACAACCAAAAAACAAGACCGTAATGAGTCGTTGAAGTCGTCCTCAGCGTCGTTGTCGACGACGTCTTCTTGGTTGTCGTTTTTCTTACCTTACCTATCTGTTTTTGCTTTGGATGGCAATTAAGATGTTTTCGGATGGCAACACTTAGTTTTTTCGGTGCTGCTGCCTTCGTTTTAAGTTGGTTGTAGATTAACGAGAAGTTGATGCAAGAAAATACTGTCGACATAATTAGACAGGTGACTTAGGGTAAAAAATGTTTGGACGGAAGCAGGAAGTGCGTCACAAGGACAAAAGAGGGTAAGATTCACATTCATGTTCTTGTTGTTGTTATGGTTACTTTTTATATAAGGGTTTTTTTTGCTGATGATGATAACTTCTTACGAGTAAAGCGAAAAGTGCCTACCTAACTTATTCTACAATATTTATAAAAGTCCCCAAAATAGCTTCTACATATTATCAAAGAAATGGGCCTTTGTCTTTAAGTAACCCACTTGACTTTTAAAAATGTGTTTTAGTTCTATATATAGGACACCCAAATATTAGTCTCATTAACTATAAATCGCTTTAAGTATGTGTTGGGGAAAGAGTCGAAAACACCTGAGGTATTCGTCACTTTAATGCAAACCAAGTTTTTTTAAGTATGTATTTGCAAAGTTGCCGATTATAAGTGTTAGAAGTGTTGGAAAAGCTCTAAAGATCTAACCTTTAAAGTTTTGTAAGAAGTATTTGAAGGTGATTCATCCTTGTGAGGAGGTATATTCTACAGAATCAACATTGACAAGTAAGCACATTTTTTAATGAAATATTTTAATACATTTTAACCAAGTTCAGAGTATCAAACATTCTAACTGTTAATCAGCTAAAATTCGAAATTAATAAAATAAATACAAAATTAAATAACACAAACAAAAATTAAATCCTATATAGTGTGGAGAAAGCCAGGTTTGATAAATTTTGTTATGTTTTCACATTCCCATATACACCCAGATGCAAATTTCAACAATGACCAAGAAGACATTCACACGGAAAGTTTGGACAGTAATCATATTCCCAATGATGTTCAGGTAATGTGTTCATCAGAGATGACGATTCTGAGAGTGAGGACGAAGTTCCATTGTCTGAGATAAGGGCCTCCATACGTAGGGAATCCCAAACTCACCAACTATTGTCCGAAAATTGTGTCGACATGACAATGCACTATTCCAACTTTTTTGAGCTAAACACGAAAAATATGAAAGCTGTTTTGAAAAACAAATCTTTTCGATAATGATGTCTTGGAACTAATTTTGGATCAGAGTTGTTTTAACGCTTCACAACATAATGACCACAACTTCAATTTTAACAAAGAAGACCTCAAAATCTTTATTGGTATTCTGTTTTACAGTGGTTACCACTCAATGCCAAGAGAATCTATGTACTGGAAATTGGATGAAGATACAAGAACGGCATTAGTAGCATATAACATGTCGCGAAATCGTTTTTTTTTTTAAATAAAAAAATGTATTAATTTTGTGGATATCTCTCGTTTTTTGATTTGCAAGATAAAATGGCAAAACTTAGGCCGCTGATGAATCTTTTGAGCAAACAATATCAGCAGTGAGATAATATAATGTTAAAGGCTATACCCTATTTAGATCTGATAGAGTTGACCGTGTTGGTGGAGGTGTGGCTATTTTTGTTCGAGAAAGTTTAGAAAGTCCTTCACTTCAATTAACTCTCTGTGCCTTGCTTTTCCCGTCATGATATGATTCAATTAACATACCAATGTAAACCTATTAGAACTGAGAATTTGTTTATTTTCCGTGATTTTAAAAATATCAATCTAGAACATTTACGAAACGATCTCCTTGCAGTAGACTGGTTCAGGATTTATTTTATGCACCACGTTGATGATCAAGTAGGTTTCATGTAAAATAACATTAAAAAACTTTTCGATACTCATGTTCCGCTCATAACAAAATCTTTTAGGTCGGTTTACTCATGTCAATGGTTTACTAATGAAATTAAAAATGTATTGCACCAACGAGATCAATCCTATAAGCGATGGAAAAGATTTAGGTTAGATGTACTTTACAACAATTACCGTGTACTGAGAAATAGAGTAACCTGCAAAACAAACGAGGCAAAAAGACGTTATTATGCCCCAAGACTGGATCCTTCGCAGGCTAAACATAAATTATGGAAAAATCTAAAAGATATTGGAGTGGGCAAACAAGTAAACCGACAAAGCATCAATGTTGATTGTAATGAGTTAAATAAAATGTTTGTTTCTGCTTCTTCCTCAAGAGCTGGTGAAGCACCATACAACTGTGACCACGCTGGTGAAGCACCATACAACTGTGACCACTCTAACAGTGGTAATTCTTCCACCATTCTTCGAGATCAATTAGCCGAGTATCTTTCTGGTAACTCTTTCTCCATGCCCTACTTTAGCTTCACAGCTGTTGATGATACAGATGTTTTAGAAAGCGTTTTGTCAATAAAATCTAACTCCACTAGTTTTGATCAGATAAGCCCAATTTTTGTTAAAATAATATTACCTCATATCTTAAAGTACATAACACACTTATTTAATACAATTTTTATGACAGGTGTTTTTCCTTCTGCTTGGAAGCGGGCAAAAATAATACCAGTTCCCAAAAATCAAACCGATTTCAGACCCATTGCCTTCCTCTCCAAAGTTCTTGAAAAAGTGATGAGTTTCCAAATACGTAGATTTCTTCAAGATAATAAATTACTCTGTGATAATCAGTCAGGTTTTCGTCCGAAACATAGTTGTACCACAGCTTTAATAAATGTAACAGAAGACATTAGGCAAGCGGTAGATAATGACAAAATAGCTTTCCTTATCTTGCGTGATTTCTCTAAAGCGTTTGATAAGGTAAACCACAATGTTCTGTGTAGTAAGCTTCGAAATCAATTTAATTTTTCCTTGTCATCTACAAAGCTTGTAGCCTCGTATTAAGAGGGAAGATGTCAGGCAGTTGCTATTGATAACTCCGTATCAGACTTCCTTCCACTGAGTTTAGGTGCTCAATACTTGGTCCGCTATTCTTCTCGATGTACATAAATGACCTACCCATATCGTTATTAAGTTCCTCAGTTGATATGTACGCCGACGACGTTCAGCTTCGGAAGAGCTTTCCTTTGGGCCTTGTGGAAAATGCGGCACACGAAGTCAATGAAGATCTATTTAGGATTTCATGCTGGTCCCAAGCGAATGGTCTCAGCTTAAATCCATCCAAGTCAAAATGTTTGGTTATTTCCAGAAAAGCGGTAGTATCGAATTCGTTGATTCCGCAAAAAATCTTGGTATAACATTTAACAAAACCCTTAACTGGAATAACCATATCAGATTGACACTGGGTAGGGTATATGGAGGCCTTCGCATGCTTTGGACAACACAAAAAATCACTCCGTTAAAAACCAGAATAATCCTAGCAAAAACGCTACATATTCCAATTTTGCTGTTTGGGTGTGAAATTTTTAGCAACTGTGACTATGAGCACAAGCGAAAACTCAACGTGGCATACAACAGTATCGCGCGGTATATTTTTGGACTCAAAAAATATGAACACGTGTCCTCTTTTGCCAGATCTATTTATGGTATCAGTCTTGAAGATCTTTTTAAGTTGAAAACGCTGACCCAACTTCATAATATTCTTCAAATGCGTCAACCTACCAACCTTTATAGCAGGGTCTGTTTTACGCGTTCATCTAGAACTCGGGTGCCTATTCGCTATACGTTTTTGGTTTCTGAACGACAATTCTTTATCTTTGCTATTCGGCTTTGGAATTCCCTACCACAACCCTTAAAATTCATAAGTTGCAGAACACTGTTCAGCGTTAAACTGAAGCAATTCCTGGGAGAGTCTCGACCATAGAGGAAATATATTATCTAGAGTCCCGACCGGTACCCGTCCTACCTGAAACACCCTCAAATTTTATTCGAGGTGAACTCTCTCAAATTCGAGGTAAACTCTCTCAAATTCGCTATCGGTGAATACATGTGAGTGGAGAAAAAAAAGCAAAATGGGGGATTGGGCTAAAAAGAAACTTATGGAATTTTTGTGACCTGTCAAAAATGACAAACAAATTTTGCAAAACAAAACAATGGGTTTCGGATTTTAAGAGTAAGTTTTTGTTAATTGTTTTGATTTTTAATATATGTAATTTGATATTTTTCAGACCAAAATTCTTTATAATGAAGGGGGTATACAAGTTCAGTTCATTGAAGTCAAATTGCAGTGAAGAAGATGCAACAATCGAGTTATTTTATAGTCTGTCTTTTCATTTTAGATATTGCCATAATGCAGGAAGCAATTTCCCTTATATAATATTTCTCTTAACAAAATAATATCAATGTTTTTAACTACAGTTACTGCCCATTGTTTTTGTATGTACTTCTCAACTGCAATAGCTGCCGCAGGTGTTGACGGCGGAGGTATCACCATCAAAACCATTAGAAACTACACGACCAAGTCAATGATGCAAGTGGAAGTTTTGCCATGTAATAGTTGACCGCTGACGCCCTTCTCCATCGATTGTGTAAGTACATACGTATCGAAACATTCATATCTAGTCAACTAGCTTAATCTTCATCTTCTAGGTGTAAAGAGTACTACCAGTCTGCAGTTCTGCAAGAGACGCAAACTAAACAAGAATACAAACGCAGGAAAACTCCAAAAATGTCCAACCCTGACTGTGAGTTCAAATTTTAAATCTACAACGAATCCATTCATTTTGCTCCTAAGGATCGCACTGGCTTAACGGTGCCAATCATTCGGAGGCAAATGAGCTGGCCCGACAAGTATCCCCAAGAAGCCAAACAGATTCAGATCAGTCTCTCGGCAGCTACTGACGATGTCGGCGAGTTGAATCCATCGATTTTCACACAGAAAATCAACATCAAAAAAAGTAAGTCAACTTAAATTTCAGATTTCCTTATATAATGAAAATTAATTTCTTTATAGTCACGACAATTCAGCAGCGTCATGGTCAACCTGCCGATCAACCATTCACAGTGAACAACCCCTATTCGTAGCAGAATGCAAACACAATGTCATCAAGCCGGAGTACCATCCAGGATCGATCAAGTATCGCATTCAATTGTTTGCTAACTAACATGTGCCAGACGTTCTGCTTGTGCGTTGTGAAGAGCCACTGAAGCCTGGCACGTCCACTGAATTGATCCTCAAGCTTACTAACCCAACGATGTACTATAAGACCACAACCATTATGAAACTGCCAACCAAGGAAGAAGAACGGCGAATGATTACTTCGAATAAAAGTTCAACGAAAGGAACCAAAGTAAAAAACAAAAAAAAATCGAATTGGAAATTCTTATTCTATGTTGTTTCTCTTATTTTTTTATAGATTCACCACTTGGAGAAAGTCCAATAACGTAACAATCAAATTGAACTTCACATCTGAAGAAGGACTGAAACCAGGCGATGATGTTACCCTTAGTTTCTTGATTAAATATACTTTTGTGAATACAAACACACGCCCGAAAAGAAAGAACGTCAAAAACACGCATTATCATCGAAAGTTTTTGTAAAAGTTGAAGCCTAGATTTATTTCTATGTATATCTAGAAAATAATCTTTTTTGCAAAAAACTTGTTTATTTATTTTGAGCTATAGTGTAATTTTGTATATATTGTATATTCTATTGTTTCTTTGCTGACTAGGATTATTTTTATTCAAAATTATTTATGATTTACTTTACTTAATAATAAAGGAATTTGTTTTGAATTCAAAGATGTTGGTGCTTTTTGCTTCAGGGGACCTACATAACTATAATGTTCGTTGGAAAAACGAATAAGCTGTATAAAGTATATTTTTCTTTATTGAGGCATTACAAATTTAATATTTGTAATACTTATTCTTCTTATGTTTTGGTTCATCACATCCGTGTGTATTCTTGTGGTTAACAGACTAATGAGTTTCATTTGACTCTACCTAAAGTATTGAATTGTAATACTTTTATGGTTTTAAATAGTTCGTGAGTTTATTTTTGATGCTGATTACGAATACGAACTTCGATTTTAGCTAAAAAAAAACTATTTTTCAACATTATTTTTGTCTATTTTCATAAATAAATAAATAAGGAAAATATATAAATAAGGAAATAAATAAATAAGGAAAAATATTGTAGGTTTGAAAAAACATACATAACTCATTTTTTTTTGAAAAAATCTATTTCATGAATTTAGATTAAAAAGTCTACATGTTTATTGATTTAAATAATTCCTTATATACAATATTATTGTTAAGGACTTTTAACTAATGTGAATTTTAATTGTATAATCTAAAAAAATTGTTTTTATTCATATACTCATCCTCGCCAACAAAAATGGAACATTAACCATTTTGAACGGATCGATTCAAAATCGAACACTATGAACAAAAGAAAACATAAGAAATTAACAACTTGAAAATCCAAAAAGCCAGAAGTTAAGCTGCAACAAAGCATTAACAGCACCAACAGTAAATAAATGAACGCTCATAGAGTGTTAGAGAAATGAATAGCTTATCAAATAATATTGACTTTAATTTTCATATTAATAGAAATACCTTCAAATATATGTATGCTTAGTTTATTTTTTTTAACTTTACATTCTTAGTTTATAATATAATATTTTAAATAAAACTTGTCATATTCTTTAGTCTATTTGAGTATACTCTTAAATCTAATTGATGTAATAAATAAATATAATACAAAACATATGAAAATGGGAACGGAACACATAAACTTCATTTGCTTTTGATTGATATAGAACCCTCCAGTTGTGATGATTCTGATCGCATCAGCTGAAAGAAGAATTTCAATTTTGAAATAAATTACCTCAAGCAAAAACTTAACACTTTTCACTTACTCTCTGTTGTAAAACATTTAGCTTTTAGTGCCAGATCAAGAATGGAGTCCAGGCTCTGAAAAAATCTCAACGATCGGATTTCGTTGTAATTCAGTTCACCTAGTCCTTCAACATTTCCCTTATAGAGCGCCTCTTTGACTTTTTTGTCTTGTTTTAGACATACCTCTGGAATGAGAAAAACTTAAATAGCTAAAAGAAGTGATTTATTTGTTTATTAAAAATTACCTCCATAGACTTGAAGGAAGCGTCACATCTTCTTTGTGCTTTTCTCTTCTCTGGTAATTTTTTGTGTTCTTCAATGAGAAGCTTCTCGACTTCAGAATCTGGCATTTTCAAATAGAACTGATAAAGAACAAATGGCGACTTTTTTCTTCGTCCAGCCAAATACCATTGCCAGCAGATTTTCCGAACTTTTCTTCTCCTTCGTTGGTCACAATTGGAAGTGTCAATCCAAATACTGATTTCTTTTTTCTACTCTGCTGATAGTTCGTGGCCAGTCATTAAATTACCCATTTGTTCACTGCCTCCCATTTGAAAGCGACAATTGTATTTCTGAAGCAAATGCAACAAGTCATAACCCTGGAAAATTTGTTATGTGAATTCGGTAAAGCTCATTCCAGCTGCACTATTAAGTCGCGACTGGACTGATGATATTGAGAGCAGTAATCCCATTCGAAAGTGTCTTCCCATATTGGCAACAAAGTCCACTACATTCAGATTTTCGTACTATGATGCATTGTTGACGACTCTGAAAGAAATATTATCAAAACGATTGAGTTTTTAAAGCGCATTAGGTTTCTATTATAGTTACCTAATTTGTCTCAATGACCGACAACCCTTTATTTCGTTTTGTTTTGCCACTAGGATTACCGATAAGACCCGTATTCCAACAAACGCAATTGGATTGTGTCTTTCTCGATGCCATGCAGAAGTCCAATTATTACCAGGAGATTGCCAACGTGTAGACTATCGGCAGCTGGATCAAAGCCGGCGTAGATTGTTTGTTGTTTACCTGTGAAAAGTTTTGCCATTTCCGGACTCCCGTTTTAAGAAGAACAGAATATAATTCATTACGATTTCTTATAGTTTTTATAAACATACAAAACAATATACAACTTACCCAGCGGTGTCTGGAAAGAGATCCTGAAAGAATCCTCTATCAGCTAGAGCCAAGTTACGTAGGGAAATACTTCTTCGGATATGATGAAGTCACTTTTTAGATCGATGATCATTTTGTATGAAATTATTTATATAATATAGATAAAACAGTTAATCAGGAGTACTATCAACAACTTTGTTTTAATTAATTTTCACTTTTGTTTTGATTTAATTAAAATTTAAATCGCAGAAATTGTATTTTGTTTTCTTTTTAATTTTCGCTGTCAAAATACTTACCTCGCTTTTGATCTGTCAAAACTGGGTACAACTCAAATTGCGCCACGTTCGCATTGCAGTTCTAGGGTGCGCCTATACTTTCGGCATGATTTATTCTGTTTTTAGCTAAACTTTTCATACAAATGATAAAATTTGTTTACCAAAAGCAGTTAAATATTATTTTTAGCACTGTTTTTACTAAAAAGAAGATGGAAAATTTATTTTTTTTAAAATATTGCATTAATTTTTCAATTTTTGAATTCAACGGATCTCTTTTTTGAATTTCTGAGTTCACCTCATAGTTTTTTCCCCCGCGGTTAAGCTATATGGGCACAAATTCCATAACAACTACATTCAAAATGGCTTGGTCCCATAAGAAATGCACGGGACAACTAACACATGCTTATCCTTATGGACAAAATCCTCCCAATTTAGCTTGTAGGCCGAAAGAGAGCAAACCCATTAAGTCGGGACTCTAGATAATATATTTCCTCTATGGTCTCGACGATGATGATGATTGTTAATTTTATTTGTATTAGTATTATGTGTACCCATTATTCTACAATTTAACATTTATCATACATTATATAATTCTAATTTTGGAGTAATTACAAATTAAATTGTGAGTACATAATTAAGTTTATTTTCTTTTTGAACTTGTAAAACTCTGTATGTAACACTTACATTAAATAATATACATATCATAGAATTTTCTTTGAAGCTTGCACTCTATAAATGAGATATTGTATCTTACTGTGTAAGTTATTAAATAAATAAATTGAATTGAATTGAATTATTTGCTTTCTTTCCAAATTTATACAATTCGCCAACCGACAACATCAAAACGCTCTATCGCTTCCAGCGGCGCACAGTGGTTTAAATGCGGCAAAAAATAGAAAGAATTAAAGTGTTAGCATGAATTTTTTTGTATTTTATTATAGTTATATAGTTGGTCTATGATTTTTGAAAATTTGATCAATTTTTGTTCAGAAGTATTTAAGATACAGGGCTCCAAAATTACCCTTTTTTGTAATTCCTATATTTTCTTGCACTTAATTCTTGGTACGAATAATCAAAAAAAAATGGGGTTGCGCAACAGTCCGTTGTGAACCAGGGCCTAGTGACTTACAACTCTCAACCATTCCTATGTGCGGGTACTGTTGTCAGGAATGGAAGGGACCTACAATTTAAGGCCGAATCCGAACGGCTAGTTTGAGAAAGCACTTTTTCATGACATGAATTACTCTTGAAGGATTTGTCAATTCCTCGCAAGAGGAAGTACCTGCGGAAATTAATTTTTTTTAAATTAAGGTGGCACATGCAGGGATTGAACCCTAGACCCCTTGCATGACAGTCCAACGCACTAACCATCATGCCACGGGTACTACAATAATATCTTTTATAAAATTTTAAGCCAGAATTTTTTTTTTATTTCAAAAACATGTACTTTAAGCTTAAAAAAACATATGCATGTATTGTAAGTTTGTTGCCATCTTATTCACAAACTTAGCCACCATAATAACTACTTTTGCCAGATCTCTTCTACTGTCTCGACACTTAGCTAAAACACTGTACATATTTACATCTAGTATTTAGGATCTTTCTTTTCAATATTAATATTTTATTATTTTATACTTATTTTCATTCGTATTTAAATTGTTCAATAAGTAGTATCAAAGATATCAAAGCCGACATAATTGTTGATTAAGGTATGTTTATTAATATTATTCTTGTTATTATGTTTTTGTTAATAATGTTTTTATTTGTTAATTTAATTATAAAATATAGTTCTTTACTGCATCAACTTGTGTCTTTATCAAATTATTGGAAGCATTTTTATTTCATCCTCGAAGTTTCAAGCCAAACAGTTGAAACTTACAATCAAATTATTGGAATCATTCTTATTCCATTATCGAAGTTTCAAGCTAAACAGTTGAAACTTACATATATGCATAAGATAAGTCAAAGCAAAGAGCTCTAACATAAAAAGGTGCACGTTTTTTCCTTAGAGCTACAATTTTAGCTACACTTGCCTTCACGCTCTGACTACATTCACTTAAAAGCTACAATATTCATCTAACTAGTCCAAAAAGAATGAAATCCTTCTGGATCAAACTCTGTGACTTATGTTCAATTTTGTTCACCTGAATCAGATTTTAAAAAACATCCAAAATACTTGTCACAGATAACTAGATAAGAGCTTAATTTTCAGAAAATATATGTACCTTTCTTATAAAATAAAATAACATTAATTCATTGACTAACCTGCGCAAAACTTTTTTCTGCCTGACTTATTTTCCAATTGTTTCCTAACTTATATTTAAGAAATTACAATAAAAATAAAAAAAAATATAATGTATTAAACTTTATGTAAGTACCTTAATATAATTAGAAAAAAAAGAGGCTGGGATGCGACCCAAACTGATAACTTCCCATCCCGTCTCTCGATTTGTCTTGCTTAAAAGTTTGTCTATATGTACTCATATCAATTTTTACCAAATTTGCATATTATTTTTTGTAGATTTTACTTTTTATGAAAAAACGGACTGTTAGATTTTTATATAAAAATTACTGAATATCGAAAATAATATTTTATGTGACATAAAATAAGTTTGAAGCCAATATTTCAATTTTTTGAAAAGATATTTGAGTCGAAAATCAATTTTTAACAACTTTTGTTTCTGCATCTTTCTGCCTTCTTATCTGTATAACAAAATGTATTTGAAGTCGATATCTCTTCTGGTTCTTGAGCTATATGGACGACGAAATAAACGTCGCGAACGTACGGACGTACGGACGTAAACACGCACGCACAGACATCACTGAAATATATAGATAACAAAAAATGGAATAATAAGTTTTTATTAACCCATTGTTCATAAGAAAAGATATAAAGTAGATAAACTGAGATCTTCTGTATCACAGGATCTTATAAATGCTGCATCCTCATCTTCTTCAAAATTATAAATATTTTTTTTCAAGTAAATTAAAGTAGGTAAAAGTAATAATATTAATTCATGATTTGTCTGTACTTTTTTCTCAGAATTTGACGCAGATACTGCCTCAGCTCTTATAACACAAGCAAAACTATCGAAAAGCTACAAAAAAAAGAGATCGGTTATGATGACCCCCATATTATTGAGGCAAAACAATCTTGCTACCCAGACAACATAGCAGTAACCGAAATATCTGCGATGGTAAGGCTTCAGTATTTGCTAGATCACACTGCAAGAAGAATTTTAAAAACAATTTCAAGTGAGCAGAAACAACTTAACAACCAAACTTTAGAACTTTATACAAAGTGGGGCTGTGATGGCTCATCTGGACAGAGCGAATATATGCAGACGTTTTCCATCGGGAATCAGGAAGCTTCGGATGCACATCCTTTCATGACGTCGATTGTGTACCTCAAAATGACCTTACCAATTAACGAAAACAATCCCACATTGATCAATTCCCGTGCGTCTTCAACACGATATTGAAGAGCATTAAAATTTGAATACAAAAAGGAAACCCTTGATCTCATACGCGAAGAGGAAAACCGTGTGGAAAATGAAATAGAGAGATTGGAGATAGCCTCAATAAATATTGGCACACTTGCCATAAAAGTTGAACACTATCTTTATTTCACCAAAATAGAAAAAGAATGTTTTAGAAAATTTCATAGTCAGTCAGAACTTATGTAAAATGCCAGTTCAATTTAAGTACATATTTTATTGTAATCGTTCCGATTTGTCGACTTAAAAATTTTGACATTTTTCGACGCTTCAAGGTTTTTAGAGAGTTGTGTGTACGTGCGTGTGTACGTACGTTTGTACGTCTGTAAGTCCGCACGTCTGTATGTCCGTACGTTCGGTATGTTTTCGTGTTTTATTAAAAAAGTTGTCAATTGAATTATTAGGTACCAACCAAAATTAAAAAGTACCAACAATATTTTGCATTACAATGAAATAGTTTAATTAAAAAATCTATTTTTGTTAACGATATTTTTTAGTCGTTAACAAATTTTTACCAATTTTTGTATCATTTCTTAAAAATTTATATTTCTTATATAAAAAAATACAAATTGGATAACTGGAATTAATTTGAAGTCAATACCTTCTATTGTTCACGTGATTTCATGGACCGAACATCATTTTTACCAAATGTTCGTACTGTTTTTTTTATTGATTTTATATTTTTTTTTATGAAAAAACGGACTGTTGGATTTTTATCAAAAATTCACTTAATGTCGAAAACAATATTTTATGTGAGATAAAATAAGTTTCAAAGCAGTATTTTTATTTTTTGAAAAGACATTGGAGTCGAAAATCAATTTTTACGAACTTTTAGAAATGCTTTTCTTAGGTTTATATTTTTTGTTAAAAAACTTGATTTTTCAAAAACTTTTATCGAATGTTCAAAACAATATTTCCCATTAAATAAAATAAGATTTAAGCCCAAATCTCAAAGTTTTGAAGGATATTTAAGTCGAAAATCAATTTTTACCTGCTTTTGTTAATTATTTTTGTAAGAAACTGTAAATACAGTAAATTACATTTTTCTCAAAATTTTAATAGATGTTGAAAACGTTATTTTTCGTTGCACGAAATTGTTTTGGAGATAAGATAATTTCTTATTCGTAAAATCTTAGAGGTGACAGTTTTTTTTTTTAATTTGTTTGATTTATTTGAAAATACCGTTAATTGGATTTTTGCACAAAATAAATTTGTTTAATATCACGTTACAATATATCATACAAAATTTAATTCAAGTCTCTAGCGTCATTGGTTCCACCTTCGCAATTTTTTAGAAGGCCCTTTCTGCATCTTTCTGCCTTATTATCTGTATAACAAAATCTATTTTAAGTCGATATCTCTTCTGGTTCTTGAGCTATGGACGACGGAAAAAACGTACAGACGTAAACTGACGTACGAAATTAAGTACACACGTGCGCACAGACAACTTTCTAAAAATCTTTTATTTCGACTCTAGGGACCTTGAAACGTCGAGGAATGTTAAGATATTCAATTCAACAAATCGGACCCATTACAATAATTTATTATAGGAAGCTAAAAAGCTAAAAAATCACTACTGAATATTGGTAAACATTGATTTTCGACTCAATTATCTTTTCAAATTTTATATAATATGGCTTCCATCTTATTTTACCTTTTTAGAAAATATTGTTTTCAACATTTAAAACAATTTGAGAAAATTTGAATTGACAGATTTTTTTACAAAAAATAAAATTCAACAAAAAAGAGTACTAACACTTTGTAAAAATTTAAAAATATTGGCTTCATACTTATTTTATCTCACAGAAAATATTGTTTGCGACATTTAGTAATTTTTTTATAAAAATAGTTTTTGGATAGGTCTTTCATAAAAAAATTTAAATCTACATAAAAAAGTACGTAAAAGTAAAAACTAAAATTGGTAAAACGAATAAAAAGCTCGTTAACTAAAATCTATTTTGAAATCAAACTATTTTATAATATGCAAATATTTAGAAACTGTTTAGAAGAATTCAACTGACAGCTTTTTTAACAAAACACGAAAATCCACAAACCTTTTTAGAAAAACAAATTGACAGACGGGAGGAGAAGTTATCAGTGTGAGTCGCATCCCAGCCTCTTTTTTTTGTTGTTGTCGTTTTAAGGTGATTATTATTTCAGAGATTTGCTAAAATTAAGTGTTAAGGAGAGAACCAAACTTATTGAATTTTGTTTAGAAAATAATCACACGATTATTTTAAGCAAAGAGGTTCATTAAATGATTCGAAATCCACCTTCCGCGCACATGTTTACGGCACTAGTGTTGTCATTTTTCCAACTATTAGGTTAAGTAGATCTTTTATAAGCTTTTTGAGATCTATGGCAACACGAAACGAAGCGATAGTGGAACGTATTTTTTGCATGTATTGTGGAAAATATAGCAAAAAGGGGACCTATAGGCCATCTGGTCAACTGGGTGTGTCCCGCAGTTTATTGTGTAGAATTCTAAAAACTGAATTGCAGACAAAATATCCTCAAGTTGAGTTGATTTGTCAACTGGGTTTGTTTTTTAATTTCCATAAAGTTACGGATTTTGTTTGCCTCCATGTTTTACGCTTTGGCTAAATCAAACTTTTTTTTCTGCGGAAGGGTAAGATGTATATTACTACTACCCCGCAAGTTGAAGACACCTTTTATGCTTAAATACAGGGCTGAGTTCCTGGTGTCCAACAAAATGTTATGTAAAATGGTCTAGAAAGAGTCCGACCCTGCGAATATGAAGCTATGGCTTAATGTATTGACATTTTATTCTATACCTATGCCAAACAAATCTCCTAAGGTTATATTTTGTGATTCTAAAAAAAATAACCAATTCAAAATTAATTCTGCAAAAATATTTTTCACTCCTAATTAGGAAGTCTGACCCACCCTGTAGTTGTATCACTAACTATATAAAACGAAAATTCATACACGTCCCAAAGTAAAAAAATACTCTTATTTAGCTTCATTCTGAAGTCATTGCTGACGTCTTTTTTGAAATTACCATTGCCATTGAAAATATCAAAATTTAAATTAGGCTCAAACATCATGAACATGAACAATCATCTCAAACAGGTGCCTGATGTTCCGACCCTGATTACGAATGCCCTTAAGCTAAATGCAGGATGGTAACCTAGTTTCCCTTAAATGCCAATATGGTCCATTCCCGTGTGTAAACCAAAATATGTACAAATAAAAGACAAAGAAGGTGAAAGAAAGTCCTAACCAGACATAACATTCAAAAACATACACATTTACCTTCATATATACAAAAAAAAAAACAACCAAAACTAAAACAAAATGTTTCAAAAACTTTAAGCGAAAATTCATCCGCAAAATATGAGAATGAAAAAATAAAAATTCAACCACTTGGTATGCATTCGTTTGTTGGATGCGGTTTCTAGTTTCTCCATATTTTGGTTAGAAATGGCCTTTTGCAAATGGCCCGGTTTGCACTTTGGTGTATTGCAATGTTTTTATTATAGTAGCTATGGGGGTATAGGGGTAGATAGTACGGTAAAAGGAAGGTATACCCTGAGAGTTTTGCAAAATAACTGGGGCATACTTTGGGTTGCAAAACAAAAAGGCCAACGGTGCTAGATTCATTATGCTTCTTTTTTTTTGTTCAATTTTTTTCCCGTCCATTTCAGCCCAAAACACCAACCCCCTTCCATTTAGAGGTATTCAAGCTAAGGGTAGTTCCTAGAGGTGATGTTCCTTTATATAGGTAAAGCTTACTTTCGTCGTCCTACTTTTGTATGTCTGACCAAGCGTCAGAAAAGAATACAACAGAAAAAAAAGAAACCTGGAAAGAGAAAATTCAAAACGCAAGTAAGAAAAATAATAATATGAAATTATATTCAGGTGCAATCTCTCAGCCAACACCTCAGGGTGTGCTGTGTCTGAAATGTAATTGCATCGTTTCGAAACAGCAGCAGAGGAAACAGCACTCGTATAATATAGGAATATATACTCCAACCCAACCAAATGGTGTACTATTCATTTTACCCACTTGTAGGTTTTTTTTTAACTTTTTAAGTTGAAAAAGCATACTTTGAGGCGTTGAATGTGGAGAGTTAATACTAGGGGCTTTAAGAACTCATTGTGTTATGGTCAGTTTTCAGTTTAATGAGTGGAAAAGTGGCAACAATTTTCATTTTTTTTTTTGTGTTATTTCTTTTGACTTTATGTGAGTTTTGGTTTCATTTTCAAGAACTGTTTAACTGGAAACTTAGAAAATGAAGTTTGTCGTTTTTCATAGATATTATTGATGGCAATAACGTTTTGAATAATTTTTAAACTATTTGTAGTTAATATTATAAAATTAAAAATTTACCTTTAGTTCGATAAATTGGTTTTTAGTAATTTTTTTGGTAAGAATTTAAATTTGTTGGTACCTTTTTATCATTTTATTTATAATGAAATAAAATAAAAAAATAAATAAAAATGACCAATTCTTGATTTTGTTTATTATTATGTTTATAAAATTGCAAAAATTAAAGTTTAATAAATGGTACTTATTATGGACATCGCGGGATCGGTTCAGCTTATAAAAAGTACAAATGATGTTGGAATGCCCGTTTGTCGATATTCATAGACCGTTTGCAAAATATTAGAAAAAACATTTAAAAAAAAAAGTTGAAGTCAATATCTCTCTTTCAAGATACTTGAGTCAAAAACCATTTCATATCAGTTCTAAGTTGTTTTGTAGGTTTTCGTTTCTTTCTTTTTAAGCTTATAAATTGATTTAAAAAAAATAAATAAGAATTTACGAATTTATTTTGAATCTAATAAAATAATTTTGATTTTCGTATTTGTTTTTGTTCACGGATGCTGTTAAAACGAAAATACTTCAAGAGGTGAAAGTATCTGATTCGTCGGCATTTTATGCTAAGCATAATAAAAACACTTATAACCATACTAATCAAAAATTTAATAAGAATCAAAATTACAGATCTCATAACAAAGGCCCACTGCGGTGCTTTAAATGTAACAAGTATGGGCACTTTAGCAAATAAAAACAGCAATAAAAAAAATGATACCACGCACAATTCTGACAATAACACATTTTTTGCTACTTTTTCAGCAGGTCTTGACAATTACAGCTGGTAGGTGGACTCGGGAGCATCAATGCACATGACGAAGCATCAAAGCTGGATTTACGATGTGGGATCTCCACCAGTACAAAGCATCAAGGTAGCAGATGACAAAATGTTGGAAGTTAAAGGCTGCGGCAAAGTTGACATAGAGGTGAAGGGAAAAGATGGTTCCATGCACAAGATTCAAGTAAGAAACGTACTCTATATTCCTGAATTAACAAAAAATTTAGATTCTGTAAGTCAAATTAAAAAGGTGGCTGCCAACTCATGTGTAAGGCTTAGAGCCACCTCTCAATGGACCAGTAACAATACTGGACATACTACTATTCTAGACAATTTCAGATCTATCCCAGATCGCTTAGACTATACCACCCCAAAAATGGTATTTGGTAAAAGATTCCACGTGTCCATCCCTTCAAGATCCTCCTTTGAAGAAGAGGGACCCCTGGAAGACGATGCGGTACACTTCTATACTGACGGTTCAAAGACCGATCACGGAGTTGGAAGTGGTATCTATTCGGAACAACTGAATCTCAGTCTATGCTATAGACTTCCCAATCAATGTAGTGTATTCCAGGCAGAAGTAATGGCGATTAATGAAGCACTTTCCTGGCTCAAAAAAAACGTTATATGTTGTAAGGATATACGAATCTTCTCAGACAGCCAAGCCGCTCTTAAATCTCTCGTGTCTGTCTCCACAAACTGTCCAACAGTCCACGATTGTCAATCATCTCTGAATGAGATGACGGAACAGTTTAACATTCACCCACCCAAAAAAATCGGTTGTAGAAATGATGAAAACCGAGGTTGTTTTGATTGCATTCGTTGTTATAATCGACCCGACAACCAATGTTGTCAATTTGACATAGACATGGTTGTGTAACTAATCACCAAATTGTAAAAATCACAATGCCTGCTGTAGAAATGAAAACCAGAAAAAATAAGAAAACAACAACATTTGCTGCAGAATCTACTACAATATTGTAAAAAATACAAGTTTCATTGTGACTTTCAACATTTTTTCAGTCAAATTGAACGCCATGTTGTAGAAAATAAAATTTTCGTAGTGATTTTCACAACTTTTTGCAGTCAAACTGAAGGCTTTGTTGTAGAAAATACAAATTTCGTTGCAATTTCTACAATTTTGTGCAGTCAAATTGAACGCTATGTTGTAGAAAATAAAAAGTTCGTAGTGATTTTCACAACTTTTTGCACTCAAATTGAACGCTATGTTGTAGAAAATAAAAATTTCGTTGTAATTTCTGCAATTTTTTGCAGTCAACTTGAAATATTGTTAATTATAATTATTTTTTGAGATATTCTCGTTCGAATATCACAAAAAAATGTTTTTTTTTTTTCACAAAACTGTGATTCTAAAACAGTTAAACCATTTGGTTCTTAGACAGCACCAGCGAATATCTCAAAATCTGAAAGTAATAAACAATTTCTTGCTTCGAATTTGAGTTAACCACATCAAAAACCTTCGAAAAGGCATGATCTTGTTTAGATTACCAAAATTTCTGTTTCAAAATAACAAATAAAAACATACAAATTCAATATTTAACATATTTTTTTATTCAACACTAATTATTATTATCAACAAAAAATCATATGTGCTTATTTCTAAAAACTTTTGACCCATCATTCAGGGTATTAAGGTGAATGGGTGGACTTGTGAATGTGTTAATATTATATTTTTGATAGATTAAAATTGCTCAAAAACTTCCAAATTTAAAAGAAAAGAAGGTAAAGGCAACGGCGACGACGAATTGCTTACGCACGGATTATTTTCACTTTCACCATTTTGAGACAGGACAAAAATATCATCACTATTAATTTTTAATGTATAAACTGACACAAGAAAACACGATGACCGACCTGATCGAACTGCGAACGCGAAGCGAATGAGTTAAAGTTAAGTTAATAACGGACAATGCAATGTGACTTCAACAGATGGTTGCAGATTTGATAACATTGTTGTGAATTCAACAAAATTGGATGTTGAAAGCACAACTTTTTGTCGATTTGAGATTTTTGGTTGTCGATTTGAGTGAATTGTCGTGAATTCAACAAAATTGGATGTTGAAAGTACAACTTTAATACCGAAGTGGAAGGTTTTAGAATTTGTCGACTTGATTACCTTCTTGTGAATTCAACAAAATCGGTTGTCATTTTCACATATAATTTGATAAATTTAGATTGTATAAATTTCAGACTTTTTTGGTGCGGATTTCACAAAATTCATGATAGCTGTAGGTATTTTATTTTCCCCAGCTCTGATCCAGATTGAATTAACTTTCAGAATTACATTTAGGTATAAAAAAAACAAGACAAGTCCCAGTGTTGTGTGTATTTTTTGTTATTTTGAAAACAAAATCCAATCCGGATCAGATATGGGCGTACAGCTAATGATGTAGAATTGTCAACCAAAATTGACAACCAAAATTGACAACACGTTGTAAATTCTACAACAAGAAACTGCGATAATTTTCACAATTTTGTTATAAAAATGATAGCAAATCGGTAAAACTAACAAATAATTGTCAATTTGATCACAAATTCTGTTGAATATACAAATAAACAGTTAGTTGTAAATTTGATTGCATCTTGTTGTGAAATTTACTGTAGAGATTTTTTTGGGTGCCTCATTTGGGTGCCGGGCCACAGATACATTCCGTTGAATTGCAAAGCCGATGAGCTCGCCAAAAACGGAACTCTTCTGCCTTATGTTAGACAAAAACATAACATAGGAACACCACTTGCTACATGCAAATATCTTCTCAAGCAATATGCTCTAGAAACAACAAATGCTAGATGGTCACAAAGTACTACCTGCCTAGCAACCAAGCAAATATGGCCAAGTATTGACTTAAAACGGTCAAAAAGCTTGATATCACTGAGCAGACAAAGTATAAGCTCCCTTCTTCGATAACACCAGTGAACTGGCAACGATTGACACAAAACGTCTCTCTCACTTTATTAAAAGTACAAAATGGTTTGTTAGTGCGGATGGAGCAAAGCTGTCACCAAAAACAGAAGATGTTATTTGCACTATTTGTCTAAAAGGTAAGGAAATCAGGCAATCATTCAAGCACACTGGCACAAGAGCATCTCAGTTGTTGGTGGCTATTCACTCAGACTTATGTGGACCGATGGAGAGCAAATCATTCGGAGGGGCGAAGTATTTCTTATCATTTATCGATGACTATACTCAAGAAAGGTATTTGTGTTTTTTTTTTGAATAGTAAAGCCACAGTATTAAATGTCTTCAAGGAATTTAAAAGTTATGTTGAGAAGCAGCTGAGATCGAAAATTAAAGTACTCCGTACAGATAATGGTACTGAATATACCAATAATAATTTTGAATTTTTCTCAAAACAGAAAGGCATACAGCACCAAACAACAAATCCATATACTCCTGAGCAAAATGGGATGTCTGAGCGTAAAACGTGCAAAATGTATGCTCCTCAATGCAGGTTTACCAAATTTATTTTGGGCAGAAGCGGTCGCCACAGCATTTTACACTATCAACCGATGCCCAACGAAATCATTGCAATATAAAACACCAGAAGAACTTTGGTCAGGAAAAAGGCCAAATCTGAGCCATGTAAGAATATTTGGATGCGAAGTGATGGTGCACGTACCTAAAGAGAAGAGAAAAAAGTGGTATCCTAAATCGCAGAAACTGATCTTTGTTGGCTATTCTTCGGAAAGCAAGGGATATCGTTTGTTTGACAAGAACAAAAACCAGATAATTAAGAGCCGTGACGTAGTTTTTTTAGAGCATAAAATAAGAAGAGATTTTGTAACTATGTCCATCAAAAATATGGACCATCAAAAATATAAGACAAAGCCATGTGAAACTAAGAAACAAAAATACAAATGCTGTTTCATATTTGTGTCAGAACGTCTTAAAAAAGGATCCAGATGATGTTGAAGAAGCTCTAGCCAGTGAAGAAGCTTGGAGAGGAACAATGGATGTCGAGTATAAGTCGCTCATTGAAAACAATACGTGGTCATTGACAGATCTACCAAGGAATACAAAAGCAATTGGGTGTCGCTAAATTTTTAAGACTAGAGAAGATGATGCAGGTAATCTAGTGCGACACAAAGCTAGGCTTCTGATAAAAGGTTTCGAGCAAAGAAAAGGAATAGAATACGATGAAGTATTTGCGCCGGTAGTCAGACAGAGTTCAATGCGATGTCTTTTTGGATTGGCTGTTTAATAAATGTTGATTTTTTTGAGGTTAGGATTTTCATGCATTAGTATTTGACAGATCACGCGGGATTTCAGACATGGTGTCAAAGAGAAAGATGCTCAGTATGCTTTGACATTTCATCATGAATAGACTTACTAACGAGCAACGCTTGCAAATCATTGAATTTTATTACAAAAATCAGTGTTCGGTTCGAAATGTGTTTCGCGCTTTACGTCCGATTTATGGTCTACATAATCGACCAAGTGAGCAAACAATTAATGCGATTGTGACCAAGTTTCGCACTCAGTTTACTTTATTGGACATTAAACCAACCACACGAATGCGTACAGTGCGTACAGAAGAGAATATTGCGTCTGTTTCTGAGAGTGTTGCTGAAGACCGTGAAATGTCGAATCGTCGCCGTTCGCAGCAATTGGGTTTGTGTTATTCGTCCACATGGAAGATTTTACGCAAAGATCTTGGTGTAATACCGTATAAAATACAGCTCGTGCAAGAACTGAAGCCGAACGATCTGCCACAACGTCAAATTTTCAGTGAATGGGACCTAGAAAAGTTGGCAGAAAGTCCGCTTTTTTATCGACAAATTTTGTTCAGCGATGAGGCTCATTTCTGGTTGAATGGCTACGTAAATAAGCAAAATTGCCGCATTTGGAGTGAAGAGCAACCAGAAGCCATTCAAGAACTGCCCATGCATCCCGAAAAATGCACTGTTTGGTGTGGTTTGTACGCTGGTGGAATCATTGGACCGTATTTTTTCAAAGATGCTGTTGGACGCAACGTTACGGTGAATGGCGATCGCTATCGTTCAATGCTAACAAACTTTTTGTTGCCAAAAATGGAAGAACTGAACTTGGTTGACATGTGGTTTCAACAAGATGGCGCTACATGCCACACAGCTCGCGATTCTATGGCCATTTTGAGGGAAAACTTCGGAGAACAATTCATCTCAAGGAATGTACCGGTAAGTTGGCCACCAAGATCATGCGATTTGACGCCTTTAGACTATTTTTCGTGGGGCTACGTCAAGTCTAAAGTCTACACAAATAAGCCAGCAACTATTCCAGCTTTGGAAGACAACATTTCCGAAGAAATTCGGGCTATTCCGGCCGAAATGCTCGAAAAAGTTACCCAAAATTGGACTTTCCGAATGGACCACCTAAGACGCAGCCGCGGTCAACATTTAAATGAAATTATCTTCAAAAAGTAAATGTCATGGACCAATCTAACGTTTCAAATAAAGAATCGATGAGATTTTGCAAATTGTATGCGTTTTTTTTTTTTAAAGTTCTCAAGCTCTTAAAAAATCACCGTTTATGATGTACTGATTGAGCAAATGGAAGCAGTGAGTGCTTTTCTGCAAGGGGTGTAGATGAAGTTCAACAAGTAAAAGCTTGAAGTACTTGGCTCGTTTTGCAGCTATAGTTAATGTGACATACTCTGCTTCTGCGCTGGACAAAGTAACTATGGGCTGTTTGCGAGATTCCCAATCAATTGGTGCACCACAAAGCACAAAAATATCGCCAGATTGCGACTTTCGGTCATTTTCGTCTTCACCATAGCTTGAGTCAGCATATGCTACAATTGGCTTTCCAGTTCTGCAATAGAAAAGTTTTGTGTTAGGAGTACCTTTCAAATACCATAGAACTGAAATAGCTGAATTCCAATGTTGAACTCTTGGGTCTTGATTAAACTGTGAAAGAGTATTCACTGTATACTTACTTACTTAAGGTGGCGCTACAGTCCTGTGTGAACTAGGGCCTCACCCAACAAACTTCTCCATCTAGCTCGGTCCCTAGCTAGATGTCTCCAGTTTCGCGCTCCAAGTTGGGTGAGGTCACCTTCCACTTGTGCGCGCCACTTGATCCGCGGTCTTCCTCTACTGCGCTGTCCTGTGGGTGCGGATTCGAAGACTTTCCGGGCCGGAGCATTGGTTTTCATGCGCTCTACGTGACCCAGCCATCTTTATCGTTGGACTTTTACTCTTCTTGCTAAGTCTACGTCGCTGTACAGCCCGTACAGTTCGTCGTGCCATCTTCTCCTCCACTCCCCTTCGATGCATACGGGACCGTAGATCACACGAAGAACTTTTCTCTCGAAGCGACCCAAGGTGCTTTTATCCGCTTTTGTCATGGTCCATGCTTCTGCACCGTATAGCAGGACGGGGATGATAAGGGTCTTATATAGCAACACTTTGGTCCCTCGAGAGAGGACTTTACCACTCAATTGCTTTCTTAGTCCAAAGAAACAGCGGTTAGCAATAGTTATTCTGCTTTTGATCTTAGCGCTGGTGTTGTTTTCTGCGTTTACAGCGGAGCCTAGGTAGACGAAGTATTACCTCAAAGTTACGTCCGTCGATGGTGACATTTTGACCAAGACGTCGGTGTTGTACGTCCTTTCTTGACAACAGCATGTACTTTGTTTTGCCCTCATCAACCGTTAAACCCATTTTTGCTGCCTCTGTCTCAATACTCACAAAAGCCCCATTGAAATCACGCTGAGTTCTTCCGATTATGTCAATGTCATCAGCATATGCCAGTAATTGGACAGACTTTTGAAAAATAGTGCCTCTAGTGTTGACGTGTGAGCTCTGCACTATTCTTTCAAGCACGATGTTAAAAAAATCGCATGACAGCGCATCACCTTGTCTTAAACGTTTTTTGACATCGAAAGGTTCTGTTAAGTTGTTTCCAACCTTTATGGAGCAGCGTGAATTCTCCATGGTCATCCTGCACAAACGGATGAGTTTGGCAGGGATGCCAAAACTAGACATGGCTCTATACAGCTCGTCCCTGTAGATGCTGTCATATTCGGCCTTGAAATCGATGAAAAGATGGTGGGTGTGGATTTGGTGCTCTTGAGTTTTTTTCCAGGATCTGCCGTAATGTGAATATTTGATCAACTGTGGACTTTCCTGGTCTAAAACCACACTGATAAGGACCTATCAGGTTGTTGACGATGGGCTTTAGACGTTCACATATTAATGCAGAGAAGATTTTATAGGCGATGTTAAGTAGACTTATTCCTCTATAGTTGGTGCAGTTTAGAGTGTCTCCTTTTTTTAGGATCGGGCAAACAATACTGAGGTTCCATTCATCGGGCATGTTTTCTTCCGACCATATCTAATAGATAAGTTGGTGCATGCTCCTAACCAACTCATCTCCAGCTGCTTTAAAGAGCTCGGCATTCAAGCCATCTGCTCCAGCGGCTTTATTAGACTTTAACTAAGATATGGCAATCTTTACTTCGTCTAAGTCGGGAGGACGGGATTGTTGGCTTTCGTCGTCTATATTGAATGGATCATCCTGCCTGACAGCGGAATTCAGTTCTTCGTCGCCGTTATACAGTCTGCAGAAGTGGTCCTTCCATATCCTCAGCATTGGCTGCGGTTCCACTATGATGTTTCCACTTTCGTCTTTGCAGCCTTCGGTTCTAGGTTTATGCACCTGTGAATTTCGTTTCACCTGTTCATAAAACTTTTGAACCTTTTTCCTGCTTTTATACCTCTCAACATCTTCGACCGCACGCTTCTCATGTCCTCTCTTTTTCCTTCTGAAAAGTCGGCGTTCGTCTCGCCTCTTCTGCTCATAGAGCTCACGAGTAGCTCTCGTCCTTTTATGCAGCGCCACTTTGCGTGCCTGTTGTTTGGCTGCATTTGCCTGCCGACATTCCTCATCAAACCAGGGGTTCCTTGTTGGTGGCTGTTTGAAACCCAGCACATCAGAGGCGGCTTCTCTGATTGCATCTTGGCAATGTTGCCACTGGTTTTCGATACATTGTGTTGGTGGCAGAGAACTTCGAGAGAGGTTACTTGTCACTCGGTCGGAAAAGGATTTGGCGATCTCTGGCGATTGTAGCCGTTCGACGTTGTATCTTCTCCCAGCACCTCCCTGTTTTGCCTTGGGTCTGGAAATCCGAAGTGCTACCCTGGCTACAACGAGGTAGTGGTCCGAGTCGATGTTAGCTCTTCGGAAAGTTCGTACATCCATAATGCTGGAAGCGTGTCTGGCGTCGATCGCAATATGGTCAATCTGGTTGACGGTAGATTGATCTGGAGAAGTCCAAGTTCTTTGTGGATGTTGAGGTGTGGAAAACGCGTACTGGCTACCATGACGTTTCGCCCCGCAGCAAAATCTATGAGCCTGAATCCATGGTCGGAAGTGTTGTCGTGCAAGCTGTTCTTCCCGATTATTCCACCAAAGATGTCTTCCCTTCCTAGCTTGGCATTAAAATCGCCCAGGATTATTTTAATATCGTAGCTAGGGCACTGCTCATATGTTTTGTCTAAGAGCTCGAAGAACATATCTTTGGTGTTGTCGTCTTTCTCTTCTGTGGGGGCGTGCGCGCATATCAGGCTAATGTTGCCGAATTTAGCCTTGATGCGTATGGTCATGAGGCGCTCATTGATGCACCTATAGCTCAAGACTTCTTGCCTAAGTCTGGCTCCAATGACGAATCCACATCCAAATAAGCGCTGTTGGTTTTCGTGGTAGCAGTCACCATAGTAAATATCGCAGTTTTTCATCCTCTTTTTGCCCGGCCCATCCCATCGTATTTCCTGGATGGCGGTAATATCTGCTTTATATCGTTCTAGGGCCTCCGCTAATTCTTCGACCGCACGTGGTCTGTTAAGGGACCTAACATTCCACGTGCATATCCGAAGTTCGTTGTCCTTTATTCGTTTGCGTTGGTTGTCAACAGTAAATCCGTCCGTATCCGAGGCTTGTTGGTGCTTCGCAACTTTGAAAGCTTTTACGTGGCCAGGAAGTCACCCCGGCGTACAACCCCCAACCTGGAGGGCCAGATCCTAAGTATAACTCCAAGGATGGGGAGCCGGATAAATCCGCTCCTTACAGGCCTGGGCTCCGAATAAGTCGAAGAAGCCCTATAAGGTGTTCACTAAGTAGTTCAACCTTACTGGAACTGTAGACGCCACCGTTGATTCCATCTCGGGAATTCCTCCGCTGCCGTCTGGATAAGGAGAGGTGCCTTAGTGGAAACACCTCTCCCCCCTCTCTCGTTTGCTGCCACCAACAACATTCCACTGGGGTTGGATTGGAACCCAATCTCCAGTTGAGGTACTAGGCACCCGATGTTCACCATGTGGAGGTGAGAGTAGGAGTTGATAGACAGAGGTTGGTTTTAAGAAAAACCTGTGGACGCTTGTGTCCTCTTGAATGCACATGTCTACCATTTGAACATCACTGTAAACTGTACGTAGAAAGATGAAGTAAGCTGCCAATGAGTTCTTGATATGACTTTTGGTTCACAGGTTTAGTTTCTGCCTCAATTTCAGGTTCTTTTTGGAGTTTTGTTTTAGGTATTAACGGTAATGTTCGTGGTTTGCAGTTCGTGAGATCATAGTTTAAAATTAAGCTCTTGATATAATTTGACTGGCTGATCGATAAAGTTCCTTTTTTACGATCTCTTGAAATCTCCAGTCCTATGGTTAAGGTGGGTTAACCCATGTAACTAATTTCAAAAAATTGTTTAAGATGCTGTTTGAAATTTACAAAATCGGATTGGCTATTTGTTGCCACAATTAAGTCATCAACATACATACGCAGTAATTAATGTGAAAATACCGTTTTCTTTTTTTAAAATAAATGCATTGGTCATAGTTGGAATTTATGTAGCCAATTTCTTGAAGTTTGCTATCAAGTTTCTTGTTCCATTGATGACCAAATTGTTTTAATCCATAAATTGACTTTTGAAGCTAACAGACCTTTGATTTGTCATTTACAAAACCTGCGGCTGTTCCATGAAAATTTCCTCGTCCAAGTCTCCATATAAAAATGCGGTTGATATATCTATGTGGTAAAGATCTAGGTCATGTTCCGTAGCAATAGCATAGAGCATGCGGATAGAGCTTATCTCAGCAACTGGAGAAAATGTGTCAAAATAATCAACACCATACAGTTGAGAATAGCCTTTAGCTACTAACCTAGCTTTCCTTCTTTCGATGGTTCCATCCGACCTTCTCTTAGTTTTGAATACCCATCGGCATCCAATCACGTTTGTATCCTTGGGACGATCTACAATCTTCCAGGTTTCATTTTTATGCAAAAAATCTATTTCGATTTTCATGGCTTCTTTCCATTCGTCAATATTTGAAGAATTTTCAACTTCTTTTAGGGTTTTAGGATCATCGTCTTTTGATTTGTCTGACAAATATGATTGCTCTTTATAGTTATGAATAGGAACGTTACGTTTGGGTCTGGGGTTTGATGTAGTGGGCTTTTTTTTTTTTTTTTTTTTTTTTATAATAAGCGCACACTCAAAGGGATATATTACCCTTATTATGAATACACAGTGTGAGCACTAGGAAAGGGAGAGAGGGTTTGAAAGGAGATGTCGGTGCACATTGGTTTTGAATTCCTGAATATTGCAATAGCTGGGAAAGACAGAGTGTGGTAAGGCATTCCACATTCGCATAGTACGGCTAAAGAACGAATCTCTATACTTGACAGTACGACCGAAGATGGGCTCGAGGGTATATTGATGAGCATTCCTAGAAGCGCGAGTATTACGGTTGAACTGTTTAAGGGGAGGAATGCAGCTGGCTATTTCTCTAGAGCATAAACCATTAAAATAACGGTAAAAGAGGGTGAGACAAGAAACATTTCGACGATGTTCAAGTGACGTAAATGATCTTATGATGGTAATATCACCAATCAGTCTAAATGCTCTGCGTTCAATACTGTCCAAGAGGCTTAAGTAAGTTGCAGGAGCACCAGCCCAGATATGGGAGTTATACTCAAGCTTTGGACGTATATAAGTCTTGCAAATAACAGCCAGATCAGAGGGGGAGAAAAACTTCTTGCATCGCCTTAGAAAACCCAAACATCTTGCGGCATTTTTGGCGACATCGCGTATGTGATCGTTCCACAAAAGGTGGTTGGTGATACACATACCGAGAATATCGAGATGTTCAGTTTCCTCGATGCAAGTGCCATTTATGGATAATGGCAGGGGGGGTATATTTCGCTTTAACGATACAAGACAGCATTGCGTTTTCGAAGCATTAAATTCCACGCGGTTTCTTATTCCCCATTGTACAATGCTGTTTAGGTCGGAATTTAATGAGCTTATCATATTTTGTCGTTGCAGTTCCACATCCGAAGAAGAGGGGTGTGAATCTGAAAACGAATATGAAAAGCTAAGAGTACTATCGTCAGCGAAACAATGTATTGGATTAGATGTTGCAGACAGGAGATCATTAATAAAAATGAGAAAGAGTGTTGGAGATAGAACAGAGCCCTGGGGCACACCAGCATTTATTTTGTGGTTTTCAGACTTGAATCCATCCAATACAACTTGTATTGAACGATTCGAAAGGTAATTACTAATCCAATGAAGGAGGGAATCATGCAAACCGAAATCACGCATTTTCGATAAGAGAGCCTGATGCCAAACCCTATCAAATGCTTTTGAAATATCAAGTGCAATAATCTTACTTTCTCCAAAACTATGTAAAGATTTGTTCCACTGTTCGGTGAGATGAACCATGAGATCACCAGTGGACCTATTGCTACGAAAGCCATACTGTCGGTCATTAAGAAGCTTCCGTTCTTCAAGATATTTCTTGAGCTGATAATTAATCAGCGTTTCCATGACCTTGGAAAGAAGGGACGTAAGTGCAATCGGTCGATAATTAGACGGTGAGGAAGATTCGCCTTTTTTAGGAATAGGCTGGACAAATGCGGTTTTCCATCCGCTCGGAACGAGACCTGAGGAGTAGGACAGATGAAAAAGCTTACGCAGTGGTTTTGCCAGCGATGAAGAACACCTCTTCAGAACAATAGCGGGGATACCATCCGGACCAGCAGATTTGTGTATGTTAAAATCTTTTAGGACTCTCGCTACAGTACGAGTGCGAAAAAAGATTTGCCCCATAGAATCATTAACTCGCTCAAGTACAGGCGGAGTCATAACACTCACTGGCAGAGTTGAATTGGCGGCGAACTGCCTAGCAAAGAGATTTGCTTTTTCTAAAGAGCTAACAAATGGAGTGTCATTCACAACTAGCGTAGGAACCGAGGAAGAGGGAGAATTCCTCATATTTTTTACAAATGACCAAAAATTTGTACTGCCTTTGGGACAATGCAGTATTTTTCGCCGTAATTGTTGGTCATGTAAAAATTTGGTCCATCGAATATGGGCGTTGCAGGCCTTCCTGGCTTGCTTGAACTTATTCCGGTTTTCCTCAGTTGGATTGGCTTTAAAACAACGGAAACTTACCTTCTTAACCCTAATAACCTCTTTACAGCTCGCATCGAACCATGCGTTTTCCTTAGGTCTGATGCTTTTAACCCTATTCGGGATAAAAGTTCTCATTCCCAGGAGAATCAAACTTGTGATCATATCAGCGCTGGCGTCAACGTCACTATCGAGGAAGCATAGTGACCAGTTAAAGATCCTGAAGTAATTATTGAGACCGTCCCAGTTGGCTTTCTCGTATTGCCAAACGGTTCTCTTAGGAGCTCTTTCTTTAACTGGAGAGTTTTTACACGAGAAATTTGCTGATATGACAGATGTGCCTAGAGGAGATAAGACACTAATAGTGTACTTACCAGGGTCAGAGGTAAGAAACAAGTCAAGAGTGTTTTCTGCTCGACCTACCACGTTTGATATTCGAGTGGGCTCGTTGACCAGCTGAGTTAGGTGGTTTAACTCAGCGAAGATCTCAGCACACACTCCTTCTGGTGTTGACTGGCCCGAATGTTGAAGCCATGAAGAATTGTGTACATTGAAATCGCCCGTAACAACGATTTCAGTGCGAGGATAGGACGAAACAATTCTTTGGATGGAATCAGACAAAGCATCAAATTCACGAGAAGTTGATACTCTGTCAAGATTTGGGCTTCGATAAAGGAAGCAATAGTGAATGATTTGCTTATTCACGGAAAATTTAAACCACATAAAATTGAAAAAAGAATTTGTGCAGGGACCATATTGTGGCAAAAACTGATAAGCAACATCATTCCTAATGTAAATGGCGAGACCATGGTGGGAATAGAATAATGGCACCAAGTTATACCCTTGAATAAAGAATTCAGTGGGATCAGAATCCTCACCCACTTGGGTTTCACTTAGTGCCAATACAGCTGGCCTGTTTAAAGCAGTATGGGAGTACACAGAAAGAAAATTCGATCTAAGCCCACGAATATTACAATAATCTACCCTGAAATTACCAGCCATTGAAAATAAAAGAAACACAAAAACCAAAACAGACGAAGACTATAAGAAAAATATTACTGAGTTGAACCACAGAATGCTGTTCGATACACGCCACTACTAGTGTTATGCCTTAGTAGTGACAAGAATCGAATCCGGCCCTGTTAGTTCAAAACAGTAAAATTTTTGTTGTCAACAATCTGTTATCAACGATGACGTAGTCTGTGTATCAATTGCATTAGTTATTAAACACAATGCAATTTGATACACAAGTTAAGCCATGCGACTGTACGAGAAAAGGGGAAAGTGAAGGATGGTACTCACTGTGCTATGTTGAGTTGGCTTATCATGATAATGCATTATTTTTTTTTGTTGGTTGTTTGTTGTTTTTGCTTTATTGTAGTTGATTTGGTGTGGCGTGGTTTATTGTTTTTCTATTTTTTTGTTGTTTTTTTTATCACTGTTAATATTTTATTTGCTAATTTTTTTGCTATTTTTTTTTGTTTGTTTATGTTCTTATTTGTTTCTTTTTGTTCTGTGTTAACATTTAAAATATGAATGGGAAATAATTAAACGCATATCACGATTAGGCACAAGACTCGAACAAGACGCGCATGGGCAACGGACGCACAACACAGAGGGGACCTTCCCCAACGAAAGTTCACTGACGACTTAAGTTCTTTTCCCTTTTTTGAGTTTGGAATTTCTTCAACATCGAATTTATTTACATCTTGGTCATCTAGGGCTTCCTCAAAGTTTTCACAGTCTGAAGTTTCTTCTTGCCTATCATTTTGTATTGGTAATTCTGTAATTTTTTCATTTTCATTCCCTTCAGCTCCATCGGTTCCTTCTTCATCAGCTCCACCATCATCATCAGGCAAATCTGACTTTTTCTCAGGCTTCTTAGCTTCTGTCTATCGTGATTCTTCGTTTATCCATTCAAAATCAACGAATTTTGATAACTTTTTGTTTTCATTATTTTCGATAAAAACAAATTCTCTACTTATAATCACCGATCTTGTACCCCTTTTCCAAAGCCTATACGCTTTCGCATCGTGACAATATCTTATCAAAACAAATTCATCACTTCTGGCATCGAACTTTCTTTGGTTTCCAGATTTATTTAAAACGAATGCGCGTGAACCTATCTCTTTAAAGTACGAAACATCGGGAATCTTTGATGACCATAACTCTTCTGCGGTTTCTGTTGTGATACTAAATTCTTGGTTGACGCCATTCGATTCACACAACTCTCTAAAAGCACGACTAGTGTATTCTGATCCATTATCAGATCTTATTCGCTTAATTTTGGAATTTAATTGATTTTTTAATTAAGTTTTTTAAATAAAATAAATTTGTCTATCATTTCGGACTTTTTTCGCAATGTATAAATGAATATTTTTCTAGAAAAATCATCTATGAAAGTTACGAAATACAATGACTTACTCAGAGATTCTGTTTTCATAGGTCCGCAAATGTCCGAATGTATTAGTTCCAAACAAGATGATGTTGATTTTCCATAATTCTTATCAAATGGTAGACGTGTTTGCTTACCTCTGATGCATGCGTCACACTCGAGTTCATAGTTCGTAAACTCTGGAAGTCCTCTTACAAGATTTTCATGTTGCATACGCTTCAAAGATGCTGCATTCAAATGTCCCATCCTGTTGTGCCAGATTTTGAAATCTCCTGCTGCCTTTACATTGCCATTCCCAGTTTTTGAACTTAAACAAGCTTCTTCTTTAGATGGATAGACAAAATAAAGTCCCTCTGACTTTTTCGCGCTCAACAGATGTTTTCCGCTCTTACTCACAAGACTTGCGTTTTCGGCTTCAAAATAAACTTTCACACCATTCATGGTGGCTTTGTTGATGGAAATTAAGTTTTCTTTGAGGTCTTGAACAAGAAGTGTATTAAAGAGCGAACAGAAAAGAGTTTTGCCATTAACTTTGCTGACTATATCAACAGTACCAATACCCATGATCTTTATTTGTTTATCATTTGCAAGTTTAACATACCCAACGTGACGTTTTGATAAAGATGAAAAAAATGTTTCGCTGTGGCACATGTGAGAAGTAGCTCCACTATCCAAGCACCAAAGAGAACTTTTTTTGTATTTGAGACTGTCTGATACCTCGAGTGCTCTTGTGGGAGGAAGCTCTAAGGACTCCTGCATCATAAAACCAGTTTCGAAAATACGAACCATCAACTTTTCTTGCCACTTCATCATTAGATCGGCAATTACTTGCCTTATGCCCTCTGCGTCCACAAGGTCGACAATTGTAGTTGCAATACCTTGAGCCAAATGAACTTGTACCGGATGTTTGTTGTGTTGATTGACCAAACTTCTTAGGTTTGTTGGAATAAGATGAAAAATTGTTTAATTTACCTCTTACTTTTAGTGCATTATCATTTGATAATTTTGGCTTTGAATCACCAACTTCTATCAACCTTACACGGACTGTTTCTAATGAAGGGAACTCTTTTTGCGCTGCGAATGCTGCTTGAACATCTTTATAACTTTTGTCGAGACTATCAAGAAGCAGGACCACGAGAAGATCATCATCGAGTTTGGCTTCTAGTTCCGTCAAACGACTGATTATACCCCAGAATTCCCGCAGATATTCGTCCATAGTTTGAGTTCTTTCCATACGAATGTTCTTCAGCCTTTTGCCGTACACTTTTCCAATCATAGCTTGAAGCCAAGAAATCCCAATTACGAAAACGTAATAGGATTCTGCGATGCTGATTGGGCGTCGAACACCGAAGATAGAAGATCATGTTATGTTCCAAGGTGCTGCAATATCGTGAAGTTCCAGAAGACGGCAGACGGTTGCTCTGTGAACCATGGAGGCGGAATACATATCACTGGCTAGTGCAACGCAGGAAGCAGTCTGGCTGAAGCACTTGGAAGACGAATTGTGGCCCCACTTAAGGAAAGTTCCGATTACCCTTGATTGTGACAACCAGAGCGCAATCAATCTCACTTCAACAGTCGCTTTTCACGAAGTAAGCATATAGATGTAAGGTTTCATTTTCTCCGTGACAAAATAGCTGCGAAGAAGATAGATGTCAAATTTGTGGGTAATGATGAAATGACGGCGGATATTTTGACCAAAGCAACATGTACACCAAAGCACCAGTATTGCACCAAAGCATATGGGATGATGGGAATAAAGTTACCCATCACTAATATAAGAACTATAATAAATAGTTAAAGCTAACAAAGCTAATGAATTTATACCATTTGCGTTATGTCATTATGTCATAATTCTTTTTAATTACTTTTTCATGTGTACCTTACTTCCTTTTTATATTTTCAATAAACCACACTGAATTATTTGCATTTTACCTTTTTTATCTTTTATTTTAATAAAGTCATGATTAATTTCCATCATGGTTAATTTAAAAATACTAACAATATTTTGCATACAATAAAAGAGTTTGATTCCAAAATAAACTTTTGTTAACGACATCTTAAGTCGAACCCAAATTTTGACCAATTTAAGTAGCATTTCTTGAAAAACTTGTATTTCTTGTAGAGACAAATACAAATTGGATTTTTCTAAGAACAATATCTTACATAACAACACAATTTAGCATAGAATAAAATCATTTTCAAGTTAACACATATAACTTTCATTCACGAAATATCGAGAATCGAATATCAACTTGTTGCAAAAAACTTACTAAATTTAAAAAAAAAAATGTTTTCTATTAGACGAAATTCTCAAAATTTAACCAGATGTCAAAAACAATAATCATCGTTGCATTTCGTAGATAAAATCGTTTTTTGGGCATAAAATATTCGAGGTGACAATTATTATATTTTTTTTCAGTTTCCGTTAAATATGATATAAAATTGAATTCAAGTCACTAGCGTTATTGGTTCGGGAGTTATTTTGTGTTAACTGATATGGTAAGAACCACATACTCAATTTTTTTCAGAGTACTTTCTTTTTGACACTTAGAATAAATTCTTATGGGATGTTTACAATACAAAAAAGATGCGACCCACACTGATGTTGGTTTAAAAAATTGTTCAATTGAATTATTCTTACAAATTTTAAAATTACCAACAATATTTTTCATATCAAGAAATAGTTTAGCTTGAAAATCAAGTTTTATTAAATAGATTTTTAGTCGAAAACAAATTTTTACCAATTTTAGTAGCATTTCTTAAATTTTAGAGATATCAAGAACCGAACATCAATATTTACCAAATTTGCGTACTATTTATTTTTGTTGAAAAAACGGACTGTTGGGTTTAAAAAAAAGTACGGAATATCGAAAACAATATTTTCTGTGAACTAAAAAAGTTTGACGAAAATATTTTTAATTTATGAAATGCTATTTGAGTCGAAAGTACATATTCACCAAGTTTTAGGATGGTTTTTATTTTTTGTAACAAAAACTGTGAATTAGATTTTCTTCAAAATTTTACTTAGTGTTGACAACAATATTTTTTAAAACACATAGTAGTTTAAAGCCAATATTCCAAAAGTTTTGAAAAGATATTTAAGTTAAAATCCATTTTCATCAACTTTTATTATTTTTTTTGTTTAGTTTTTATTTGTTGTAATAAAAACTGTCAATTCGATTTTTCTAAAATTTTTACTGAATGTCAAACACAAAATTCTTTTTGAATGATAAAAGTAAATTAAAGCCAATATCTCAAAGTTTTGAAAAGATATTTGAGTCGAAAATCAATTTTTACCAACTTTGAGTAATGTTTTTTTTAGGTTTTTATTTTTTATAAAAAAACTGTCCATTCGATTTTTCTCAAAATTTTACCAGATATAAAAAACTTATGTTTTCGTTGCACAAATTTGTTTTGGAGATAAAATTATTTTGTATTTGTACATTTTTCGAGGTGGCAAGTTTCTTTTTTCAGTTTTTTTGATTTATAAAAAAAACCGTTAATTGAATATTTTTCAAAAAATATATTTGTTTGGTATTACGTTACAACATATTATATTAAATTTTATTCAAGCCTCTTGCTTTTTTGGTTCGTAAGATATTAAAAGCTAACCAAAATGTTCACTTTTTTTTTAAACTGCTATGATAAAAAAAAACCGCTCACGCAAATTTCTTGAGAGACCTTTCTGCATTATTATCTGTATAACAAAATTTATTTGAAGTCTTCTGGTTCTTGAACCGGACGACGAAAAAAACGTCGCTAACGTACGCACGTAGGTGTACACGCATGCACAGACATCTTTCTAAAAGTCGAGTCTAGGGACCTTGAAACGTTGAGAAATGTCAACATTTTCAATTTGACTAATCGGACCCATTACAATAACTTCCTCTGGGACGTTAAAAATAATCCAAAAATCAATTCACTTGTATGCACATAAAAATACAACTTGCTGTGCTCATTTTAGAATTAACATTTCCAGTCCCCCATTTCATTGTATACACCAAAATTCATTCAAATCGATGCAGCAGTTTAGTTGCTGTTACAATAAATACCGAATGCAGCACCATCTGTGGGCCTGATTTGTGAATCTTAACTATCCAGGGTGTCACCCAAACGCATATAAAAAAAATAATCCAAATCGGTTTAGCGTTTCGAAGAAGTACAGTGACATACAATGTCCAGAGCAATGTTACATTTAAAGATTGTAATAAATTCCATAATACAATTCATTAAAAAAAATTATTATAAATATTGTATTATGCGTTAAGAACATAACAAATCTTAAGATTATCTTTTGGAATTTATTTCTTCTAAAAGATATATCTAGAAAATCTATTAAATACTAATCTTGCAAGAATAAAAACTAGAGATAAATCTTATGGGTTCAGTTTTTAAGATTTTTAAATGAAAAGAACATAAACTTTTCGATAGGTTGAAACTTTTAAAAATTTTAAATATGAAACGTATTCTTTACCCTGAAGTACCTTAGTTTAAAAGTAACATTACACCCTTAAAAAATGCAAATCAAATATATACATATCTGCTCCTTCAACACTGTTTTCAATTAAACTTATTCTCCATTTTTTTTTTCAATTCTTTCCCATGAAGAAAACATCTTGAAAATATACCCAGCGTGTACAAGGTCAAGGATATATATACACGTACTTATCTACATTCTATAATCGTACATTTTCAAAGCCGTATTTTTCATTCCCATACATATAAATATAAGAGATAGAGGCCAGTATGCTGGCTGAAAGCTGAACTATCTAATTCGTATTCTTCTCTAAAACGAATTGAATCATTTAAGTCCCCTTAAAATTTCTTTACTAATTGAATTTGTTTCAGAGAATTTAACAAAGAAAATAACTAAGATAAACTTTCGAAGGACTCTCTCGCCACCGCGCCCCACACCGCCGCACCGCGCTGGCCGCCCATCTTCGGCTCTGTCTCCCAAATAACCAAGAAGAATAAACTTTTCTAATTTCATGTGCACTTTTCGAATTACATGGTTGAATTTAATTAAAGACAGTCAGTAGTTTCTTAATGTTACTTCTGATAATATTCGTCCGTCGCGTTGGAGTCGGTAAAGTAGTTCGTTTACGTCGATCGTGGCGTCACTTGCGTCACTTTTGGCTTCGTTTTATCGATTGTAGGCATTGTCATCATATTCAAGTCGACACAATTGTGCTAACCTATTTCTGATGGATTTGTGTCCCCTCATGACGCCCTTAACTTTCCACAAGGGTGGTAATTATGTATATTTTCTTTCTAATTTAAAGATTTTCTTAGCAATTTTAGTTTTTATTTTACTTCCTTCTTCCCTTTTCCCTTCCTGCCCTTTTTATTTCCCTTTCCTTTCCTTTTCATTTCATTTCGTTCTTTTTCTTTTTCTATTTAATTTTGTTTTCTAATGGAAATTAAATGATGAAGCAGTTTACGCAGACAACAGTTTTATAATCGCTTACAAAAAAGAAAGAAGCCCAACTTTTTCGATGTAATTAATTTTGAAATAGAAATAATGAAAGGCTTTATGAGAGTGGCGTGGCGTGGCATGGTGTGGAGTGAAGTCGGCGTGGCGTGGCGCATGGGGTAGCGAGATCCACTAAAAAAAAAAAATAGAAAAAGGACGAGTAAAAAAATCATCAAGATAAATTTCATTATTATCCTCGTGATGAAAATGAGAGAAGAAATTGAGCAAAAAGGTTTCGTTCGTTTTTTTTCAGCTTCTTCTTCTGTGTTTTTAATGAAAGAGTTGAAGAGGGGGATGGTTGATGGATATCACAGGAAGGTGATGTTAAGTACATCCCATACATATATATAAACGTTTTTTGTTCTCAATAATTCTATACTTAAATCTATTATGTTCCTACTCGTAGGTAAAGTTGCAATATCTTTCAATTATGATTTTCAACAATGTATCTAGCCATCATTATTAATTAAGGTTTAAGATGTTTTTAAGAAGAAATAATTATTATTCATGAATTGACTATTAGCAGTTTTGTGTGATTTGATGATAAAAAAGGTAATATTATAAGAGCTATGGTACAGTATAAAAGGGCTCTGAGTGATATATATTAAAATAGGTAATAAAACATACGATGACCATTATAATAATTAAGTAAATACTTACTTTTTTTAATTGTTTTCTTGATGTAGATGTTGGCTTCGGTAAGGGATGATTTAAAAAGATCAATATAACTTTATAAGTCTAAATATTTCCTAAGCCTTTATTCGATTTAAACAAACAAAATTAATTGGGTGCACTTAGGCGTATGCGCACTTTTTTAACAAATGTTTTAATTTTAATTGTATATACTGTTTAAGGAAAAATAGTTAAAATTTAAAATGCATTTTCATTTAATACTTTATTAAATTGTTACTTGTGAAAATGTTTCATCCTACAACCTGTTAAAAATATGAGTATAGAATTTAATATTTGAAAATTTAGCGAAAAATGAGAAACTCGTACTTAATGTGGCGCTACAGTCCTGTATGAACTAGGGCCTCACCCAACAAACTTCTCCATCTAGCACGGTCCCTAGCTAATGTCTCCAGTTTCGCGCTCCAAGATGTTTGAGGTCACTGTCCACTTGTGCGCGCCAAATGATTCGCGGTCTTTCTCTACTGCTCTGTCCTGTGGGTGTCTATTCGAAGACTTTCCGGGCCGGAGCATTGGTTTCCATGAGCTCTACGCGACCCAGCGATCTTAGTCGTTGGACTCTTGTCCATCTGGCTAAGTCTACGTCACTATACATGTACAGCCCGTACAGCTCGTCGTTCCATCTTCTCCTATACTCCCCTTCGATGCGTACGGGACCGTAAGTCACACGAATTACTTTTCTCTCGAAACGACAAAGGTTCTTTTATCCTACTTTGTCATAGTCCATGCTTCTGCACCGTATAAGGTCTTATATAGCGACACTTTGGTCATTCGACAAAGGACTTTACCACTCAATTGCTTTCTTAGCCCAAAGAAACAGCGGTTAGCAAAATTTATTAACTTCCCATAGGAAGTTATTGTAATGGGTCCGATTTGTCAAATTGAAAATTTTTTACATTTCTCGACGTTTCAAGGTCCCTAGAGTCGAAATAAAAGATTTTTAGAAAGATGTCCGTACGTTCGCGACGTTTTTTTCGTCGTCCATAGTTCAAGAACCAGAAGAGATATCGACTTCAAATAAATTTTGTTATACAGATAATAAGGCAGAAAGATGTAGAAAGATGCAGAAAGGGCTTTCAAAAAAATTGCGTGGGTGGTTTTTTTACCATAGCAGTTTAAAAAAAAGGTGAAAATTTTGGTTAACCCTAAATATCTTACGAACCAAAAACGCTAGAAACTTGAATTAAATTTTATATAATAAACTGTAACGTGATCTCAAAAAAGTATATTTTTTTGAAAAAAAAAACTATCTAACGGTTTTTTTTCTAAATCAAAAAAACTGAAAAAAAAAATTTGTCACCTCCTAAATTTAACGATTTACATATGATTTCATCTCCAAAACAATTTTGAGAAACGGAGAATAATGTTTTTGAAATCTGATAAAATTTTGAGAAAAATCGAATTGACAGTTTTTTTTATAAAAAATAAAAATCTAAAAAAAACATTACTCAAAGTTCGTAAAAATTAAATATCGATTCAAATATCTTTTCAAAAACTTGAAATTTAGGCTTCAAGCTTATTTTATCATATAAGAAATATTGTTTTCAACATTCTGAAAAATGTTGAGAAAAATCGAATTGACAGTTTTTTTACAAAAAATAAAAACCTAAAAAAAAATTAATAAAAGTTGGTAAAAATTAATTTTCAACTCAAATATCTTTTCAAAACTTTGAGATATTGGGTTTAATTTACTTTTATCTTTCAAAAAATATTGTTGTCAACATTCAGTAAAATTTTGAACAAAATCTAATTGACAGTGTTTTTATAAAAAATTAAGAACCGAACAAAAATTAACAAAAGTTGGTAAAAATTGAATATGGATTCAAATATCTTTTCAAAAACGCGAAAGTTAGATTTCAAACTTATTTTATCTTATAAGAAATATTGTTTTAAGTATTCTGAAAGATGTTGAGAAAAATCAAATTCACAGTTTTTTTACAAAAAATAAAAACCTTAAAAAAAAATTTATAAAAGTTGGTAAAAATTGATTTTCGACTCAAATATCTTTTCAAAAATTGTAGATATTGGCTTTTAACTACTTTTATCTTTCAAAAAATATTGTTGTTAACATTTAGTAAAATTTTGAAAAAAATCGAATTGATAGTTTTTGTACAAAAAAATAAATACCTAAAAAAAAAATTAACAAAAGTTGGTAAAAATTTACTTTCGACTCAAATAGCTTTTTAAAAATTGGAAATATTGGCTTCAAACTTATTTTATTTTACAGAAAGTATTGTTTTCGATATTCAGTGATTTTTATATAAAAATCCAACAGTCCGTGTTTTCATAAAAAATAAAATCTATAAAAAATAGTACGCAAATTTCTTAAAATCGATACTAATACATATAGACAAACTTTTAAGCAAGACAAATCGACAGACGGGATGGGAAGTTTTCAGTGTGGGTCGCATCCCAGCCTCTTTTTTTTCGTTTTATCTCAGCGCTGGTGTTGTTTTCTGCGTTAATAGTGGAGCCTAGGTAGACGAAGTCCTTGACTACATCAAAGTTACGTCTGTCGATGGTAAAGTTTTCAGCAAGAAATCGGTGTTGTAGGTCCTATCTTGACGGAAGCATGTACTTTGTTGACCTCATTAAGCGATAAACCCATTTTTGCCGCCTCTGTCTCAATACGCCCCTTTGACATCACGCTGATCTCTTCCGATTATGTCAATGTCATCAGCATATGCTAGTAATTGGACAGACACTAGAGCCTCTAGTGTTGACATGTGATATCTGCACTATTCTTTCAAGTACGTTGTTAAAAAATCGCATGACAGCACATCACCTTGTCTTAAACCTTTTTTGACATCGAAAAGTTCTGTTAAGTTATTTCCAGATTTTACAGAGCAGTGGGAATTTTCTATGGTCATCCTGCACAAACGGGCGTGTTTGGCAAGGATGCCAAAAATGTTCAGATGTTAAACATTCAAAACCCGCCTCTGTCTATCAACTCCTACTCTCGCCTCCCCGTGATGAACATCGGATGCCTATTACCTCAACTGGAGATTGAGTTTGGAACCAAACCCAGGGGAAAAATGTTTGGGGCAGCAAACGAGAGAGGTGGGGAGAGGTGTTTCCACTAAGGCACCTCCAGAACGGATGCGGAGGAATTCCCGAAATGGAATCAACGGTGACGTCTACAGTTCCAGTAAGGCTGAACTACTTAGCGAAAACCTTACATATAGGGCTTTTACGACTTATTCCGAGCTCAGACATATAATGACCGCTTTATCTGGCTCCAGTCTTTTCAGGTATTCTTAGGATATGCCCTTCCAGGTTGGTGGTTGTGTCGTCGGGGTGACTTCCTGACCACGTAAAAATCTCCTAGTTGCGAAGAACCAACAAACTTTGGATACGGTCGCTTTTACTGTTGACAACCCAAGCAAACAAATATTTTACGTCAGCAGTTAGATTATTTGAAATCAATATGTATTTGCAATAGGGTCAAATGTCAAATATAGGAAGAAATTACCATGGTAATAAATTAGCTTTTATTAAATACTTTACAACTACCTACCTATTTGCTGCGTAACAGCCATCGATACTTAAAGAATTTTTTAGAGGACTAATCAAATATTTTGATATTTTTTAATAGTTGATGCTAAAAAGACGACAAGTCAGGGGATGAAACCCATTAAGATATTAATTAATCTAAACTCTACATTATGAAACCAAATAAAATTATCCGAAAAACGAATTACAAAACATGTTGACTCTACTGCTACTACTCCTATTCCTATTTTCTATAGATTTCAATAACAGGTAGACCGGTCAACAAAATTGCTTCACCCGTTTATTTCCTTACTGAAGAGGAAGCAACTGCTATCGACAGCTTTCTAAGTTTTATAAGAATACAGAATAGACATTGCAGAGGCAATTATATCGATTAAATCTAATGCTACTTGCCTAGACCAAATGATCCCTAAGTTCGTGAGACTACTGCTTCCATATATACATATTTAACAGCATATGACTTCTTCCGAGTTTCCTTTAGAATGGAAGAAGGCTAATATTATATGCACACCCAAAAAGCATACAGGTACTGCTACAGAATTCCGGCCGAATGCCATTCTTCTGTTTCTTTCGAACTTGTTTGAAAAAACTATCCTTACAATCAACAAAAGCGCAGTTGCAAATCCGCCTTACTTTTTGTCACTGATGAAATAAGTATGGCAATGGACAGTGATAATGTTACATTGCTAACACTGTTAGATTATTCAAAGGCTTGGAATGGAAACTGCTAACCACTTAATTGTTTGTAAAAAGCCACGAATTAACTTTGGGTTTTCTTTAGAGCCCTCTAAGCTTGTTCTTTCGTATCTCAGTCCACATTTGTCAATGTTGTGAGTGGTGTCCGACAGGGATCTATCTTTGTACCAATTATCTTCTAATTCCTAATTTGTTTAATTCATATTTATGCTGATGATGTGCAGCTCCTGATAAGTCAACCTTTTTTGGGCTAAAAATGACGCCGTAGCTTCAAAGAACGAGGATCTGCTCCTCATTTACAGTGGTCAGAAAAGAAATTTGATCAATCGGTTTTAAACCCGTTGAAACTTGACGACGAACCCATTTCATATGTTTGTACTTCTAGAAACCTAGGAGTAGTATTCAATCGCACTCTCACTTGGTAAAGTCTATGGAAGTCTCCGACTTCTTCAAGTCACTTGAAATTTTCACCAAATTTGCGTACTATTTTTTGTAGATTTTATTTTTTTATGAAAAAAATGGACTGTTGGATTTTTATATAAAAATTACTGAAAATCGAAAACAATATTTTCTGTGAAATAAAATAAGTTTGAAGCCAATATTTTAAATTTTTGAAAAGCTATTTGAGTCGAAAATCAATTTTTGCCAACTTTTGTTAATTTTTTTTTTAAGGTTATTAATTTTTTGTGCAAAAACTGTCAATTCGATTTTTTTCAAAATTTTACTGAATGTTGAAAACAATATTTCTCATAAAATAAAATTAGTTTGAAGCCAATAGCTACAATTTTTAAAAAGATATTTGAGTCGAAAATCAATTTTTACCAACTTTCATACATTTTTTTTTAGGTTTTTATTTTTTGTAAAAAAACTGTCAATTAGATTTTTCTCAAACTTTGTCCTAGTCTTGAAAACAATATTTCTTATAAGTAAAAATTAATAAGAAGCTATTATCTCAAATTTTTGAAAAGATATTTGCGTCGAAAATTATTTTTTAAAAACTTTTGTTAATTTTTTTCCGGTTTTTAATTTGTATTAAAAAAACTGTCAATTTGACTTTTTTTCAAAATGTTACTGAATGTTGACAACAATATTTTTTGAAAGATACAAGTAAATTAAAGCCAATATCCCAAAGTTTTGAAAAGATATTTGAGTCGAAAATCAATATTTACCAACTTTTATTAATTTTTCTTTAGGTTTTTATTTTTTGTAAAACAACTGGCAATTCGATTTTTCTCAACAATTTTTCAGAATGTTGAAAACAATATTTCTTATAAGATTAAATAAGATTGCAGCCCAAATTTCAAGTTTTTGAAAAGATATTTGAATCGATATTCAATTTTTACCAATTTAGAGTAATGTTTTTTTTGGATTTTTATTTTTTATAAAAAAACTGTCAAAAATTTTATCAGATGTCAAAAACATCATTCTTCGTTGTACAAAATTGTTTTGAAGATAAAACCATATTTTATTCTTAAAATTTTGGAGGTGACAAATTTTTTTTTCAGTTTTTTGATTTATAAAAAAAATGTTAAATCAAATTTTTCCAAAAAATGTATTTGTTTCGTATCACGTTACAGTTTATTATATAAAATTTAATTCAAGTCTCTAGCGGTTCTGGTTCGTAAGATATTTAGGATAACCAAAATGTTCACCTTTTTTTCCAACTGCTATGGTAAAAAAACCACCCATGCAATTTTCTTGAGAGCCTTTTCTGCATCTTTCTGCCTTGTTACCTGCACAACAAAATTTATTTGACATCGATATCTCTTCTGGGTCTTGAGCTATGGATAACGAAAAAAAACGTCGCGAACGTACGGACGTATGAACGTACGTTCACACGCACGCACAGACATCTTTCTAAAAATCTTTTATTTTGACTCTAGGCCCCTTGAAACGTCGAGAAATGTCAAAATTTTCAATTGGACAAATCGGACCCATTACAATAACTTCCTATAGGAAGTTAACTAGACTGTGTGACTAGCCGCTCATTGAATGTTGCTTATAAGAATATGGTTATGGTCACATATCCATTTTTGCTGTACCTACTTCTGGTTGTAGCCTAGACAGCTTAATAAACTTTCGCTTTCTGGTTCTTTGCTTTCATATTACCCGGATACAGTTTTCTAAATACTGAGCGTCAATTTTGTATTCATATTGTACGCCTCTGCCCATCACTATGAGAAGAATAAGAAGCATAAGTAGATTTAAACTTTTACTTTTTTTCAACTACTTGGCAAATAATTGTTGTTAGATTTTACTTCCTTTATATAAATACTAGCTGACCCGACAAACGTTGTGTTGCAATATAAATAATTTCTAGAGAAGATTTTGCTAAAAATAAATAACTAACTTATTTTAAGTGTGTGAGGTGTGGTAAATAAGTGGGAGAGGTTTAGAGCCAAAATAATAAATCGCGAAAAAATTTGTTTTCAATTTATTAAAATTAATTAATTATTACAATGCTACAAAAAATCAATATCAATCCCTTAATGCAACAGAGTGTACAATTTTTGTTGCTATCCCATCTTTCGCCAATACAAACAAACCGGATGGTTGGCCCAACCAAGAGAACGGCACGTATAATTGTCCGTTTGAAAAACATGAAGTGCTCCAATCCAAGCTCAGACAGACATCGTATGGCCTTGAGACTTATAATAGGGTATAATAGGGATTCGCGGTAATAATTTATTTTCACCTCGGAGTTTGGCAATTAGAATTATGGCTTCGATAACATTTTAAATTAATTTTTTATATACTAATCGAGTTCCGTTGCACAACGGTGGTGGGTTCAAATTACGAAGCAAAACTACTGGATACCCAACCTTCAATTGTTAACTATGCAGTCAGAATGCCTGGCAAAGTTCAAAAACTCAGTTATCATAAACTGTATTAATAGATTTTTACGACACCTAGTTTCCTGGTATCAAATGTTGTATCCACGTTTCTTGCTAAAATTGCTCTTTCTGCCAGCCACTCATGATTTGTATATTGTCTGTTTTAATGGGGAAATATCTGGTCAATGAAAACATCTTGTGAATCAATAAATCGACCGGTAATTTTATGCATCCAATTTCATCTGTAGTAACTTTTCCATCACCTACATATATCTTAAGGTTGTTTTGAGAATGCTTCAACGGATGGATCTTGAAGTATTTGAACACGCGTATTAACATCCAGTTGCACTTTTTCAACATAACGCCGCAGCAGCGATGGTTTTAAGCATGAGTTGATCTCATTAGCGTAAGTTAAAGTATTTGTCTCAAATCACCTGAAAAGAATGCCGCCAAATAGTCTGCCGTTGTTTTGTATACCTTTCAATGTACTGTGCAACGCCTTAAGCAAATGTTTCTGTGCCATAGTGCATTCATCCCAGATGATAATTTTACTCTGTTTCAGCACTGTGACCATGGATGATTGTTTTTTTATATAGTACACCGCTTCTCTGTTATTTTGAATATAAAGTGGATTCTTAAATACTAAATGAGTAGTTCTGCCTTCATCCAATAAAGTTGCCGCAATGCCAGAAGATGCAACAGTCAATATGATACCATTATTTGATTGCATTTTAGCAAGAATTAGAGAAATAATGTGGTGATGTGGTCATAAATGGTTCTTTGTTCTTCATTCATTAGTGGGACATTGCGAGCGACAATCACTGCAAGGTCGTAGTTCACGATTGAATTCAGTGTTTATTAAATCAGATGCATTTCGATTTGTTGAATACATATCAACTATTTCTTATTTAATTTAATTCGTTAAAATCTAACGTTAACAATATTTAAAAAAAATTCTTATAATCTAATAATATCTAATATCATAATTTATATTAATTATACAATATTGTTGAAAAACATAAGTTTAAATTGTTTACATTTTATATTATCATTTACAGATTCTAAACAAAAATGAAATTCGTTATAAATTGTTATTAACTGATTGAGAGGGCATAATATTTGAATAATAGGTTGCTGTCGCCTTAAACTTGCACGACTGAAACTGAAATTTAATTTACTTAGAACTGATGGTAATGTTATCGAACCATTAATAATCCCAACAATAAAACAAAATTGTAAATACTTTCTGTGGTTAGTCAAAGAAGGGAGGCTGATCAAAGCTAGTCTTTGAGAATAAATAGGAAATAGATTTTCCCTTGCCCATGGAAGAGACCGAAGACAGAAGCGCAGAAACCTTTTTTGGATCGCTTCAATTCTTGAAACATGTATTGAGTAATAAGGTGACCATACCACACAGCCGTATTCTAAAATTGGTCTAACAAACGAAATAAATAGAAGTTTAAGAACATAAGGATCCCGAAAATCACGACCGAATCTTTTAATGAATCCAAGAACCCTATTGGCTTTTTTAATTATATAACTTAAATGATCATTAAATGATAATTTGGGATCTAGAATAATACCTAAGTCAGAAAACATAGAAACTTTACATAACGGACAAGAATCAAACATATAGTCGTACAAAATCGGAATTTTTTTACGTGTAAAACTCATAGTTTTACATTTGTCAACATTTAAAACAAGTCGGTTTTTATTGCACCATTCCCTAAATATTGTCAAGTCTTCTTGTAATAATAAACAGTCAGAGGAGGATTTTATACTTTTGAAAAGCTTAATGTCATCAGCATAAATAAGGACAGACGAGTTTTTTAAGTTTGAAACCAAGTCGTTAATAAATAAAACAAATAAAATAGGACCTAGGTGGCTGCCCTGAGGGACGCCAGAATTGACAACAAATTGAATTGAACTTTCATTACGAAACAAGACAGAATAACGACGATTTTTTAAGTATGAAGAAATCCAATTTATAAAATTGTTGTTAAATCCTAGATGGTATAATTTTAGAATTAGTGTATTGTGACATAACTTGTCAAAGGCTTTACTAAAGTCAGTAAATACGCAATCAACTTGCCCGCGTTTTTCAAATACATCTAGACAAAAGGACACGAAGTTAAATAAATTAGTTACAGTGGATCTCTTTTTGACAAAGCCATGCTGGCTATCACAAATAAGAGAACTACAATGAAAAGAAAGAACATTACTCACAATTGACTCAAACAGTTTAGGTATCACAGATAGTTTCGCAATGGACCTATAGTTCATTATTTCATTCTTTGGGCCTTTTTTGTGTATGGGAATAATAAATGAACTTTTCCAGATAACAGGAAAAATTGAACTTTTTAAGGATGCATTGAAGAGAACACATAACGGATATGACAAATAAGAAGCACATTTTTTTAATATATAAGATGGAACACCATCGGGGCCTGGAGTAAAGCACTCATCGAGTTTTAAAATATGTTGAGCAACTGTGTCTTCACTTATTTCAAAATTAATTGCGTTTAAATGAGTAAAGCTGTCAGAAGAAGAAGAAAAAGAAGAGGAATTATTAAAGTCTGATTCTTCAAATGCTACTTTGAATTGATTAGCAAACATGTTTGCAATAATCTTTGGATCATAACTAGTTGACGAATTATTTGACATCGAATTCGGATAGCCACACGTTTTCCTTTTATTATTAACGAAATTCCAGAAACTATCTGGATTGGATTTAATACCATGTTCTATTTTACAAATGTAATCGTCATATAGAATGTTAGAATAATCAGAAAAGAGTTGTTTTAGAATTAAGAAAGTTCTGTAATCATCGTCAGTTCTAGTTATGTTATATTTTACCCAAGCTTTGTTCCTTTTATTTTTTAAGTTTTTAATACGCGTATCAAACCATGGTGGTGCATTTGAAGCAAAACGTGATCTTTTTAAAGGAATAGTTTCGTAAAAGCAGTTAAAAAGAGTTCTATAAAAATTATTACACATATCCTCAATATTACAATTACAAAATAATTGATTCCAATTTACAGTTATTAACATATCAAAAAGATCTACAAAATTACATTTAGAAAAGTCAAATTCAAGTTTGTTGTTATTATTGTTATTGTAAGGAGAAGACATGTTTAAACCTAGTGAAATATCTAATGCAGGATGATGTCGATCTTCGTCTATTAGTTTTACAGTAGCAGGTAAAACAGCAATTTCGTTGTTAATTGTATCGACGAAAAACACTAAGTCAAGAATTTTTCCAAAACGATTTCTCATTCCATTGAATTGACTTAAACCACACGATGACATACCATCTATACATGTTAGTTCATTAAGGCTAGACGCATTTATTGGAACATGGAAGTTGTCGTCATCAATTTTTGTCCAGTTAAGGTTTGGTAGATTAAAGTCACCTACGATCAAAATTTCATCTTCGGGTTCCATAAGTACATAAATATTTTCTATGCAGTCATTAATCTTTTCATAAGCCTCATTGTTTGAACTTGGAGAAATATACGCAGAGATAATAAATAAATGGCCAGATTTCAACTTGATTTTGATACATAGAGCTTCGACACCTGTGGCTCGAAAGTCATCTATCAGGTAACACGTAAGTGAGGTCTTGATCGCAAAAAGAATTCCTCCTCCGACAACATTAGAGTCTTCTTCATCATGTCGATCACGTCTGAAAATTTGATAAGATGCATCAAAAAGCTCCGAGTCAAGAATAGAAAAGTTGAGCCAAGTTTCTGTTAGTATAATGACATCGTGGGGAAGGTTGTTTACATTTTTATAGACCATATTAGTTTTTGTCCGAAGTCCATTTACATTTTGGTAGTAGACTAATATTTGTTTAAGCTGCTCAGATGTTGATTCAACTTTGTCCGAATTTGACGAAAAGGGTTCTGGGGTATTCCTTGACTATTCTGTTTATGAACAAATTCGTGTATTATTACACCAATTGGCCAGAACAAAGGCGAGTTTAGTACATGGAAAACTGAATCCGGAACACGTATTTTAAAAGACGAATATTTAGTGTAGTTTCTGTGAATAATTTTTTCAACATTAAAGAACAATGATCCCACTTTTTCTTTAAGATAATTTTTGATATCAAGGGCATTAGTTGACGGTGATAGTTTAGAAAGAAACAACACTTTTTGCCCCTCTACAACCTTAAGCTCGGATATAATTGGCGATATGATTTCGTTGTTGTTGTTGATGTTGTTGTTGTTGTTGTTGTTGTTGATGATGTTGTTGTTGTTGTTGTTGTTGTTGCTGTTGTTGTTATTGTTGTTGTTATTGTTGTTTTTGTTGTTGTTTTTGTTGTTGTTGTTTACAGAGTCCGTTTGAAGTGGTATCGAAAAGGTTGGTGATGATGATGATAACGATGATGATGATGATGATGATGATGATGATGATGATGATGATGATGATGATGATGATGATGATGATGATGATGATGATGATGATGATGATGATGATGATGATGATGATGAAGATGATGACGATGATGATGATGATGATGGCGATGCTAAAGATGTTGATGCTGATGGTGATGAAATTATTGCAGGAGTTGATAATGAGGCCATTGCAACAGTGGTAACTGGTATTATCGATGGGGTAATATGGAATTTATTTGTATCATTTGAGATCAATGAGTTCGGCACCTCAGATGATTTCTTATTTGGAGGTTGAGGTAAGGTTGTGTCTAATTCATCGCATTTTCGTTTATTTGTCTGGTTATTAGATGCAGTATTGTTAGACTTTGAGATCGCTGTTACGCTCCTTGTTTGTTTTCGCTGAATATGTGAATGATTCGATATTTCATCTACTTTAATATTTAGCTGATTATATTGTTTTTGAAGATTTTCAATCATTGTCGTTATGGAGAGAAGGTCCCGTGTAATATTTTTCTGAACAAAGGGATCACATTCATTACAAAAGTAATAAAAGCCTTGGTTCTTGCTCAACGTTTTTATAGAGCTATAGTTAGCATTAATACACTCCACATGGAAGGTTCTATGACAGTTACCATAGCACATGATCGAATCAATCATAAAGTCGCATATTTTTAAACATTTTCCACATTCAGACATTTTGATGTTTTAATCAGAAAATAAAATAATATTCGTAGAAGAAAATTACTGAGTGGTAAGTTGGAAATGATAACGCAAAAATCCTCCGTATCAATCAATACTATCGTAAGATCGTTTCACCGTGTATGATTTTGATGCCATTAAACAATACCACTTAGGAATTATAAAATAGATAAAAACCTTTTCTCGGACCTACCGAATGCATATGCAAAATTTTATTAAAATTGGTTAAGCCGTTTGGGAGGTGTATGGCAACTAACACTTTGTATTCGAATTCTGAAATTAATGTAAAGGCTTGCAAGACTTTATAAGACTCATGGCCTACCTTTTAAGCGGTTTTTTAAAAAAATAAATACAAATAAAAAAGAACTAGTATCAAGAAATACGAAAAACCGGGAAACTAACTTATCTAAATAAATGGTTCGTGGATTCGATTAAATTGTTCAAATTTAATTTATTATTTTCGCCGTATTTCATCTTTATACTATAACTATATATAATAGAAATACAATTCTTATAGTCCTTTTTGTTGGAATATGTTCAGTCTAGCCCCAGAAAAAGAGGGATAATTACTAACAAAACAATGTACATTCTATGATAGTTATTGATTTTTTTCTTGAATTTAAGATCAAATAATAAAAACCTACATTCCCATTCTTACATTTATACTATTAACGCACAACATCAAAATGATAAAGAGGTTAAATAAACACCCAATTAAGTAGGTACACCATGAATTAAATAAAACGAACAGGAGAAGTGTACATTTTCGTTAATCATCTTCAAATAAAATACGTCTAAATAATGAATATCTATTAATCTAAATTTGCTCAAACATAAATCACCAACAGCTAAAGAAAGCAGCAAAACCAGCAACGTCTCACGAATCACGAATCCTGATGAAATATAGTTCACAGTTCTCAAATAAAATTATATACATCCATATACAAACACTTACCGTTAAACTTATATTCATAGTCCCAATACACCTTTATATCCAATATCCACCCCAAGTCACATCATAAAACGTTTTCGTATATAGCATAACAGTTAACCACAACCAACGATTAATAAACGCTCCAAGCTCCAAGTCGTCTTTGATTGCAAAAGCCTTGCTAATCGTTTTCTGCTTTTAGAGAACGGACAAAAAGAAATACCTAACACAAATTATATGTACCACCTATATTCATACACACACAGTTCGTGCCTTATTCTATTCCTTTATAACTGTCATAGATTACCTACCGTTAAAATGGATTCTGTCGGCATTTGGATATAATCCCATCATCTGTTCCGGTGGCAGGACGTACAGCAGCGCAAAGTAGCGCAGGAGCAAAGTCAAACGAAAAATAGAAAACAATAATCATGCCAGGAATGTAGAATGATGTCATAACATAACATTTCATTTGGCGAATTCATTCAAACAAATCGCTGAAATTTGTTCGCCTATATCCTTTTTAAAGGATCAAAAATATTGGTCTGAGAAAGAAGTCAGAATAAACCCAACGTTAGCATCAGAGTCGGTGGTGCGGTGCGGCGCGGCGGCACCCAACAACCACCAAAGTCGATATAGAAATAACCACATTTAGGACGTTTACTCCAATCCCATCCGCTCAAAAGGCACAAGCACAGAAACAAGTAAAGGCACAGTCACAGGAACAGGATCAGACCCAGACACACAGAACAAGCATTCTGAATCTATATATGAAGGTCCCAATAGATTTAGCCAGCCACAATGGCTTCGACAACCAATTTTCAAACCTCCCATGAGTCGCTGTCGTTGTCGTTGTCGCTGTCGCCACCGTCATCGCACCGCTCGCTCCGACCAACTTAGAGTTAGAACCAGGTGAATCGATGAATCCTGGTTGAGGCCAATTTGAAAAACGTGACTGGAAATGATGGGCCATTCGGCTAATGTGGGTGACAAAGCACGTACCATGATGCGTACATCCGTTCGACTTGGCCTTTTTTGTATAAATATATAAACCTGCCATTTTACCCTCCTTAAAAAGGCACTCTCTCATCCTTTCAACCAATTGATGGTTGCTCCAGGGACTCCTTAGACCTCTTAATTGACAATGATAGTAGTGTTCGAAATCAATTCTTGTTCGAAACAAAAGCAGACGGAGTTGTTCCGACCTGGTTCTGGCTTCTGGTTTCTTTCTGGGTTTGGGTTTAGGTCTGGGTCTGCTTGGGTCTCTGATGGGTCTCGATTCTTGGCTGATGCGAAAAGTGATGGAATTAGATGGTTGGATGATGTTCGCTTAACATTGGACCTTTTTTATTCCAAGAAGACATTTATATTATATCTAGAAAAGGAGCATCAGGATGTGTGTGTTCTTGGGTCGGTAGTTAAGGGTTTTTTATCTTAAGGTTGTCTTTTTTGTTATTCTGGAACAAAAAAAGGTTAAAAAATCAGGTGAGAAAACTTGGAAATTTAAGTGATTTACAAGGAAAAGTTGAGATGGGAGAAGAAGAAAGTTTTAAGGTTTGATTGCGTATGAACTTAAGCCCAATGTTAAGTTTTGCTTTGTTCTGCTATGTTCCAATTCTATACATATTTAATGACACAACTAAACGGAGGAAGAAAAAATATGGCAGTGAAGGCAGTAAAATTGTGTGTTAAGGGAAACTTATTGTTATAGAAAAGGTTGGCTACTTATTGTTCTTATTAGGGGTGATTTTGATTGATGGCTATAGTTTTGTTTAAGTTTCAACCGTTTTTGGATCTGATTTTGTATTTAAGTCTAATATAACCCTGTTAATGGACACAAACAAAAATGTAATGAGAGTTTTCTCACCTCACTTTTGTTATAAAGGGTTTTTCAATAAGTGCTAGTAGATGTTGTCAATGTCAATCGTGGCGTTTGCTGTGTGGCACGTAGCGCCGCCGTCCTGCTAGAATCACAAGTCGTGTAGGTTAGGTTTAATTTAAGCCATACAAAATTAATTATCATCGTTAAGCAGCGCTATAGCTGTTGATACAGACTTTTCGGCCAACATTTGGGTCCTCTTCCAAATGATTAGAAACCCAGTCAGCGGCGGCGCAGCGCTGTCTATGATCAAGAGCTTTGAGCTTCTTCGTTAGTTGGATCTTGTACGGGTGTAAGTCCAAGTTTCACCAAGTTGAAGTCTGCGAAAGGCCAAGTTCTTATGCACGGCGAGGAATAGACTGCCTCGGGTTCTGCTGTATACTTTCACGGACCCTGGCGATGTTCTCGGCCGCTATTGCGTTGCTTGAACGTACGGGTGTTGGCCGATTTTTTTTGCACCAATCGTCTCAAATTTGGCTACCAAGTGTTGTAGAGTCGTTGAACGACTGTGAAGGGCTGTGAAGGTTTTCGTGTTGAGTGAAAAAAGTTGTTATTTGAATTATTCTTAAAAATTCTAAAATTACCAAAAATATTTTTCATATCAAGAAACATTTAAGTTTGAACATCTAGTTTTGTTAAATAGATTTTTAGCCGAAAACAAATTTTTATCAATTTTAAAAGCATTTTTTAAATTTTTACAAAATCGATGAATAAAATTAATTTGAGATACATCAAAAACCGAACATCAATTTTTACGAAATTTGCTTACTATTTCTTGTAGATTTTATTTTTTATGAAAAAACTGACTGTTGGATTCTGAAAAAAAACTACTGAAAATCAAAAACAATATTTTCTATGAAATAAAAAAGTTTGAAGACAATATTTTGAATTTTTGAGAAGCTATTTGAGTCGAAAATAAATTTTTACCAACTTTTATACATTTTTTTTAGATTTTTTATTTTTTATAAAAAAAATTGTCAATTCAATTTTTCTCAAAATTATATCAGATGTCAAAAACATAATTCATCGTTGCACCAAATTGTTTTGGAGATGAAATCATATATATGTAAGTCGTAAATTTTTTTCAGTTTTTTTTGATTTATAAAAAAAAACGTTAAATGTTTTTCTTTTCAAAAAATATATTTCTTTGATATCACGTTACAGTTTTTTATTATATAAAATTTAATTCAAGTCTCTAGCGTTTTTGGTTCGTAAGATATTTAGAGTTAACCAAAATGATCACCTTTTTTCAAACTGCTATGGTAAAAAAACCACCCACGCAATTTGTTGAAATCGATATCTCTTCTGGTTCTTCAGCTATGGACGACGAAAAAAACGTAGCGAACGTACAGACGTACGGACGTACGAACGTACGAAAGTATGAACGTACGCACGCACAGACATCTTTCGAAAAATCTTTTATTTCGACTCTAGGGACCTTGAAACGTCGAAAAATGTAAAAATTTTCAATTTGACAAATCGGACCTATTACAATAACTTCTTATGGGAAGTTAATAACCCAATCACGATAGTTAACAAATCCCAATAAAATTTCGAGACTCTATTTACATAGCTACGTCAAATCCGAGTGAGAACTTGAAAGCACTTGCCGATGGTAGACAAGTCGAAAAAAAGTGGGTCCCGCAATTCCGTCCTGTCGGTTTTGTCTGTCTGTCCACGCTCCTACAGCCTAAACCATTGGGTTGATTGAGTTCAAACTTGGAAGTTAAGGTTTTGAGCAGATTCGCGTTAGGCGTTTTTTTATTTTTTTTTTTTTAAGATCAAAACTAACAGTGGCCCCCATACATTTCTTTTGGTCATAAACGATAATTCGATTTTTCTCAAAAACCAACCGATAGATTTTTTTTTTTAAATTTTCCCTAAAATGTTATTTGTTAACTTGGCTTCTTTAAATAAGAAAATTGTATTTTTGTATTGCCCAGGAAAGGTACCGCTCATAGAACCGTTATTTTGCTTTTTAATTTTCTCAGCAACTTATGAACTGATTTCAATTGTTTTTTTTTTTTCTGAGTAAGCTCTTATATTGCTTTATCAATATTTGATTATCAAAACTGCAATTTTTTATTGATTGGATTTTTAAAAAATGATTGAATTTTTTTTTTTCAAAATTCGATATCTCAAAAAAAATTGAAAAATCAAGATTTTTTGATTTATAAAATGGCATTTAAATTTTTGAAGACAAACTTAATTTTCAGGTAAAATTTTGAATCTTAAAAATTTTTTTTAAATTATTTTGACTATATTTAAAGTAAATTATTTCGACAAAATTTTAATTACATTCCTATCTTCTATCCAAATTAATGCATTTGGTACATATTTATATATTTTTATAACTATAACTATTGTAAATACAACCTATGGCCGTGTAACACCACTGCATCGGATTAACGAATATGATATGTTTAATCAACAATCTATTTTAATTACGATTTTAAAATATTATTCTTTAAGAATAAGGTTGTTTAACACATATTTTACTTGCTTCGCCAATATAAAAAATATATACTTAGTACTAGTTAAAGAAACGTACAACCTCTACAACTGTTAACTAAATCCAAAACGCACAAGAGCCTGGCTGTAACCAACACACGAATAGCAAATTCTTGTACTTTAACAAAGAAAATAAACTGAACGTTATAATTCCTCGTTTGCGCTGAAAACTTGGAAAGAACGAATGCGATTGGATTGTAGTAGGCACCTTCTACCTACCAATAACATTCTTTCACTATCATTATAAACATGTAATTATCTATCTATCTGTATAAAGCTCAGCACGCCAAGTGAACTATTCTATGTTCGTTTTAGACACCTACCTAACTACACAACCAATAGGCGATCGCTTTCCAATTTAAACATATTCTTCCTCTTTCTTATCGTCAGATAATTTACTTCCATCCTGCTTCTTCTGATATGAAATTAAAATAAGGCTATCCAAAGGAAAAAGCTTTTAACGAAATAGTTGAATACACAAACAATTGTTATCGTTAAGTACGCTTACAAGTATATTTCACTTGCGGGATGAAATGTCCTTGGATGAGTTGTGTCTTGGGATCATTTGAGCGTTTTTTTGACAAATCAAATGGCATTTATATCTATGAAGATCAACTTGTTTCACAGGTTTATTTTTAAATCTTATATAGATACTTTTTTAAAGAGACATTTTGCATACAGGAGCAAGTTCGTGCGACCCAGTAGTGCATTTCATTTTAAACTGTTATGGTAACAAAAAATTCAGTTTTCTTGTGAGCCCTTTCTGCATCTTTCTGCATTATTAACTGTTTAACAAATTTTTTTTGAAGTCCATATCTCTTCTGGTTCGAACGTACAGACGTACGGACGTAGGAACGTACGTACACACGCACGCATAGACATCTTTGTAAAAATCTTTTATTTCGACTCTAGGGACCTTGAACCGTCGAGAAATGTCAAAATTTTCAATTTGACAAATCGGACCCATAATAATAACTTCCTATAAGAAGTTAATACAAAAAAAGTAACGCCAATGGACTAAATCTCTAAATAGACGAGTCTGAACTCAATCGGCGCAATGGTTTGGGCAGTATGGGCAAGGACAGGCAGGCAGGCGGCAGATCAACTTTTGTTACCTTCTCTACCATAGTAATTTCAAGTTTGATTCAAATATCGAGTTCGAAATTTTTTACAAATGCATTAAATTGGAAAAGTTAAGCGCACGCTAGCATCATTTTCGCGAATGAGAAACAACTAATTAGCAAACCGTCATCAACAATTGGTCCTAACCCTTGCCGAAAAACAAATAAAGTGCAGCTTTGTCTACGTGATCTTCGACTAAATGATGGTGATTGCGTCAGCAACAAAATTTCTCCCGTTTACATTCATGAATGCTTAACGATGGGTAATCGTATTCTCCTTCAACACGCACTCAAATTCAAACAAGAGAAAAAAATACAATCTGCATTTACTTTTCGTGGACTTGTTTACGTTAAGAAGAATAAGGAAGAAAATGCGAAATTAATTGAAACTGCTGATGACCTTGCCGTTTTTAACCAAAACGTTAACAACAACAACGCAAGATATCACCTTTAACTTTAATTTTTTGTATGCAATGTATAATTATTCTTTTTTCTCTTACAAATCTCTATATATTTTATTACTTTTATATTTAAACATGTTTCTTGTATTTTTAAGATCAATTTATTTTTCAGTAATATATATTTGCATTAATTACCTCTTATCATCACACCTTTTGTTCATTTGTCCAATGTTTTCTTCTCAAAGGAGTTTGTCATTCGTTTGGATCGCAGGTTGGTTCTCTTTTCCATCTTGGTTTTTCGAATATGGTTAAAATAAATAATATAAACCGAAGTTGCACAAACTAATCGCAGCTTAATAATATAGAACGCGCAATGATTAATGTTTTATGCAATCAGCAATCGGGTTTACACGTTGTTCACATAAATGCGCAAAGTATTTTACCAAAAATAGATGAGTTTAGATTCTTATTTGAAGGTTCGAGGGTTGACGTTGTATGTGTTTCAGAGACTTGGCTTTCAAGTAATGTTGGTGATACTGTTTGTTCCTTAAATGGTTTTCATAAGCCTTTTCGTTGTGATAGGATTGGGAGATGCGGTGGAGGGATAGCTTTTTTTGTGCGTAGTGAGATAAATTGTAAAATTTTAAGAAAAGCGGAACTAGGAAGTAATGTAGATTATGTGTTTATAGAGGTATTTTGTAATGAAAACAAAATCTTGCTAGGCTCTGTATACAGGCCTTACAACAACATTGATATTACACCTGTCTTAACAGTAATTGATGAATTATCTTTTATATCACCGCTTGTTGTTGTTGTAGGTGACTTTAACTGCAACATATTAAATGATTCTTTTCTTGTCAACAATATGAGTACCTTAAATCTCTTTCCTGTTAACACTTCATCACCCACCCATTTCACTTCTCACAGTAGCACCCTTCTTGATGTATTTTTTGTCAGTCATATTTATAAAGTTCTCAAGTTTAATCAAATATCAGTTCCTGCCATTTCGCGTCACGACCTAATTCATTTGACATTTCAATGTGATCCATTGATTTCGAGCAAAACTATAAGATTTCGCGACTTCAAACGAGTGAATACGAGCCAATTAGATGATGATTTAAAAGGAATTGAATGGTTTCGAGTTTATGAAATGCCTTTTGTCGACGATCAAGTTTTTTTCATTCAAGAGAATATAAGAAACTTATTTGAAACACACATTCCACTGATCACAAAAACGGTAGTAACAAAAAATTCTTCGTGGTTTAACACGCACATTAAAAATCTTATATATGAACGCGACCTGGCCTATAAACGTTGGAAACGTTTTCGACTAAATATTTTGTATATTGAATTTAAACGATTGAGAAACAAAGTTGCAGCTGAGATACGAAATGCAAAACAAAAATATTTCGCACCAAAGTTAGATCCTTCACAAGCGGGTAGAAACCTTTGGAAAAACTTACGTGAAATTGGCATTGGCAAACAAAAAAAGATGAGCTATGATGATGTTGACTGTGATGAGCTCAATAAAAAGTTTTTGTCGCTTCCAAACTCTGAATTAAATGGAGAAACATCTTTTGCTTCATTTGAGAATGCGTCTTTTTCATTTCCTTGTTTTAGTTTCTCGCAGGTAACTGAAGCTGACGTCTTAGAGAGTTGCATTAATATAAAATCAAAGTCTATTGGAATAGATGAAATTCATCCAGTCTTTGTTAAAGCGATACTGCCCTACATTCTAAGATACTTAACGCATCTTTACAATACAATATTAATGTCGAATGTTTTTCCATCAGCTTGGAAACAAGCAAAAATTATTCCAATTCCAAAAAACGAACGTGAGTTTCGACCAATTGCGATTTTACCTTTTCTTTCCAAGGTTTTAGAGAGAATTATGAATGGTCAGATAAGGAATTACCTAACTGAGAACAATCTGCTTTGTGTTAACCAATCTGGCTTTCGTCCTAAGCACAGCTGCAACACAACTCTCATTAACGTTTTAGAAAACATCAGACAAGCTGTTGACAGCGACAATGTCACCTTTTTAGTTCTCCTTGATTTTTCAAAGGCATTTGATACGGTCAATCATAAAATACTGTTTAGTAAACTAACAAATTAATTTAATTTTTCTACTTCTTCAGCAAGTCTAGTTCATTCGTATCTGCATTTACGATCTCAGGAAGTTATTGCAAACCTTTCTCCTTCAGAACTTCTTATGGTTAAAAGAGGGGTTCCGCAGGGTTCAATATTAGGACCACTATTCTTCTCTATGTACATCAATGATTTACCCTTATGTATGCAGAACTCTAAATTGGGTATGTATGCTGACGATGTTCAAATAAGTAAAAGTTTTCCTTTAGGTTTGGTTGAAAATGCTGCCGCTGAAGTCAACGAAGACCTTGCCAGTATTTTTTCTTGGTCAGAGAAAAATGGACTTTGTCTCAATCCAGTAAAATCAAAATGTTTGGTAATTTCAAGAAAAGCCATCGACACGTCTTATTTTCCCGTGATAATTTTAAATAATAAACAATTTGAGTTCGTCGATTCAGCCAAAAACTTAGGTTTAATGTTTACAAAAACGCTTTCTTGGAATTACCACATAAGATTGACAATAGGTCGTGTGTACGGAGGCCTTCGTCTACTTTGGACAAATCATAAAATAACACCACTCAAAACTCGTATGATACTGGCTAAAACATTACTCGTGCCTATAATGCTCTACAGCTGTGAAATCTTTCATAATTGTGATTATGAGCACAAGCGCAAACTTAATGTTGCTTACAACAGTATTGCCAGATACATTTTTGGATTAAAAATATACGATCGAGTTTCTAATTTCTCAAGGTCTATCTATGGACTTACTCTTGAAAACCTTTTCAAGTTTAGATCACTTGTAATGCTAAATAACGTTATACAAACGCGCCAACCACCTTACCTTTATGATAGGATACGTTACTCACATTCTACTAGAACATTAAATATTGTACCAATACGTTACACGTTCTTAGTATCAGAACGCCAATTTTTCATAGCTGCGATTCGTCTGTGGAACTGTCTTCCTCGATCTTTAAGAATGATAAACTGTACTAAGCTCTTTCGAATTAAAATTAAGGAATATTTGCAAACCTTAAGGTAATGATGATTTGAGTCCTTATTTTTTTTCTGTTAGTTATAAAGTATTATTTTTTGATTTGTATTTTATTTTATTTTATTTTGTATTAATTAATATATGTTTTTAAACTTTTCACATACATACATACAATTTAATTTAATTTTCATTTTGAAAATTCACAAACAAAATTACACAACACATAATATAATAATTAAGTTTATACTATTTTAAAAGATAATGTATCTTACAGTATAACCTGTTCAATAAAATATATGAATATGAATATGGATATGAAAAAAAAAAAAAAAAAAAAAAGCTTGTATACCAGAGACCTTAGTGCAATATTACCCTCTAAAGTTCTTTCACCTAATAGGAATGTTCGCAAAGTTATACATTTTATTTTATTTCATAACTTTTAATATAAAATTCAGCAGTTGTCTAAATGTGAGCCATATGATAGTCTAAACAAGTTTAAAGAATTCTAACATTAACCAAGCGCTTAAACCCGTACTCAGAACAATTAATCCTATTCCTAACTCTAGTTACACATCATTTTATAGCTATAAAGTTGTAAAACTCTTTTCATACAAAATATTTTTATAAGTCCTATTACATGTGTCGGAATCTTAAATCATCTCTCTTTATCCTTTTAACTTACATCATGATTTGTCAATTTATGACAACCAATCCAAAACATATATCTCTATCGAAGGCAATCAATAAAAGTTCAATAGATACTTAATTTCATTTAAATGTGAACCTTTTTATATAATAATTCAGCCTTATATCATAAATCACATTCCATATATAAACTCTACACACGCCTTAGCTTCTATAAGCAATCAAGGATATTATATGATGGTCACACATATCTGTTTAGGTCCTCACAATCCGACTGCTGGTGTTGGAAAAACAAAAACAAAAAAAAACAAGCATCAAAACAAAGAGGCTCATAAACCCAGATGTCACCCTGACACCCTTTCAATCATAAATGTCTGCCTTACTCAACTGATACCTTGTGTTTGCGTTATTACCCTCATTTCCTATAAATGAATTTTCATCAACTAAAACAATTAAATGCTGGAACAGATTATTATTTTCTTTATCTGCTGCAGTATTTATAAGGTGCTTGAGATTTTATTAACTTCCAAGTACACGCACAGGAAAAATGATGGGCAGCGAAAAGTAGGGAATGCTTCTTGTTATTATCCTCCCCACACTAACCACCCAGACCCCCATACTATAAACTCTCGACTCATACTCAAGACGAACACCCACGACTCTAGCTTAGACATTGGGCTTAAAGTACCCCAGCAGTTCCAAAATCACATTGACAGCGAAGCCAAAACAATTACTGCCATTCATCTTTTCGTCCTTTTTTCATGGCCAAGTCATTTCGCTTCCTTCTTCTTCCTCAAATCCAAAACGAAGGACACACAAAAAATAACATCAGGGAGATCCCAAAAACATTTGGTATTACTCGTATCTTATGGATGATGGCCAGTGTATTTAATGCGATATATATTATAGATATTTGTCCCAGGATCATGACAATCGACTGTTCCCTGTTTTTCTATATACACTCCTACGTACAGTGTGAGGCGGAGGACACTTAAGTGTGATGACCATGATGGTTATGCGTGCAGAGGAATCTGAGCCTTAGTTAAATGAAATTATTTTATGCTAGTCATTTTGCTCCTTTTTGGAAAAATGAACGAGAATAAGGACGAGACGAGTCAAGGAAGCAGGAGGAGGATGGAGTAGAGGAGAGCTTATGACTTGCCTGCGATAACAATATTTATGGACTGAGGACATTTTTGGAGGATGATAATTTGCTGTGAACAAATAGTATTCATACCACCATATCATGATATTAGGTTTTAGGCTTTTTGATATTGTTTTTGGGGATTTATTATCTATGGTTCGTTTACAATACTCGTGTAGAAGATTTATGTATTAAGGTGATTTTGTGTTCGCTTTTTGATTTTAAAGCGATTGGGAAAAGGAGCGACGTTTGAAAATATTGCTTGAAGTTTAAAGACTTAAGCATTTAATTGAATTAAGAGATTATACTTTGTTATTATTAAATTGATGTGAAGATACATTTAATAAAAATACGAAGCAAATCATATAAAAAAAGGGAGACATTTTTTCTAAAAACCTGAATTGGCTTATGAACTGTGTTTTCTTGGTGTATAAGCCTTTAATAGGAAGATATTGAAATTGATCCGATTTATCAAAACGAAAATTTGACAGTATTTCAATACCAGACAGATAACATCAAAATACGCGAAAAAGACTGACAAAAATCGGTAGACCACGAATGTATCACGAGTTAATAACTTTATCGACTTCAAACAAATTGTATATTGCATAATTCCGGCTTCATGGAGTGATTTACAAAAATTAAATTGACGATTTTTGTTAACATATGAAAAAGAATCGGACAGATGTGTGTCGCCTTAAATATTTTCCACAAAACAAAAAATGGTATAGCCTCCCGAATATTTTATTTAAAGAAGAATAAAGCTTTTGACGTATGGTAAGATTATTAGAAAAAGGACTGTTTTGTACATAAAATTAAAACTTAAAAAGAGGCTGGGATGCGACCCACACCTGTCTGTCGATTTGTCTTGCTTAAAAGTTTGTAGGTTTTCGTGTTGGGTTAAAAAAGTTGTCAGTATTATTTTTCATATCAAGAAACAGTTTAGTTTTAAAATCTAGTTAACTTCCCATAGGAAGTTATTGTAATGGGTCCGATTTGTCAAATTGAAAATTTTGACATTTCGCGACGTTTCAAGGTCCCTAGAGTCGAAATAAAAGATTTTTAGAAAGATGTCTGTGCGTGCGTGTGTACGTACGTTTGTACGTCTAAACGTCCGCACGTTCGCGACGTTTTTTTCGTCCTCCATAGCTCAAGAACCAAAAGAGATATCGATTTCAAATAAATTTTGTTATACAGATAATAAGGCAGAAAGATGTGAAAAGGGCTCTCAAGAAAGTTGTGTGGGTGGTTTTTTTACCATAGCAGTTTGCAAAAAAGGTGAACATTTTGGTTAACCCTAAATATCTAACGAACCAAAAACGCTAGAGACTTGAATTAAATTTTATATAATATTTTATATATAATTCATCAGGGGGGGGGTCACACACTTAGATGAGTTTTTACTCACCGCTTAAAAATGTTCTTTAATGTTTTGTAAAAGATGCTAACTAAATTTTATAATTGCTTAGTTATCAAATTATTTAGAACACTGTTGTCCAGCAAGTAATGGTCTAACTATTTAATTTGGATAACCCATATAAGCATTCCAAGATTCGAACAGTTGTCTAAATATGCCATATTTAAGAGCTAAAATACAATAGATTAGAGGGTTTTTGGTGCATTTCGTGCAGAAATGTAGGAAATTGTTTTGAAACGTTGCATTTTTCCAAAAACAAAACACACTTTTCTTGTTTTCATTTCTATTAATGCGAAGAAGGCTGAAAAAATCCAGAAAATGAGAGGGGATCTGATATGTTAAAATGTCGGGCTCTTTTTGACGTAGATTTTTTGAACTCAGTTTCCGGGAGTCTCTTATTACTATCTTTATCAATCTGCTTACTCGTATTTAGATTTTATAAAGGGGTCAACAAAACTTAAATATTGTAGAGACAAAAAGGTTTGGTTCTTGAATTTAAGGAAATAGTTGTATTTAAGAACATAATTTTTTCTAAAAAAAACTAAATTAAAACAAAGGAAGGTAAGTAAACAAATAAGTTGGGAAGAAAAGTTTTGTAGTACTCACAAATTACACGTTTCAAAGCTAGTTTCACAAAAGTGTCGCTTGATTTTTTGGGGCATTTGTATTATTGAAATTCGTGTTTGAATCTCGGTTCTAGAGCATCCAAGCAAATTGACTTTAAAAGTAGATTTATTTAATTTTTTAAGATCTTTTATATTCAACAGAAAACCAATTTTGAAAGGAATAAAATGCACGACTGGGTCGCAAGAACTTGATAATTTCTTCCAAAAAGTCTTTTTAAAAACATTGCCTATATTTTAAGATTTAAAAATGAACCTCCAAAATAAGTTCTTCTCAAAAATTTAAATGCCATTTTATTTGTCAAAAAATCTTAAAAATATTTTTGGTATAAGCACTTCATAAAGAGCTTATAAATATATGAACATTTAAATTTTGTAAAAAATTGTTGTCCCCTTTCTGAGATATCGAGTTTTGAAAACAAAATTAGTATTTTTTTAAAAATAAAAAAATACACAGAAAAAGAAAAATTTTGAAATCGTTCCATTAGTTCCTGAGAAAACTTAAAAACAAAATAAAGATGTTTGTTGAGGGGTACCCTTATGGAGCAATACGAAAATATGTTTTTGTTGTAGAAAGAAGCCAAATTAAGAACAGAAAATTTTGTGAAAGTTTTGAAAATTCACATGTTTGAACCAAAAAATTTGTGTGCGGACTGCTGTTATTTTTTGTATTAATGAAATGATAAAAACTCACTACACTAATCAGCTGAAAATTTTAATTTCAATCAGAACTTGTTTGGACTGTAGGGGCCAGGAAAGACAGACAGACGGAAGGAATCTAAGTACCCATTTTTTCGACTTCTCTACCGTCGTAATGTCATATATGATTAAAAACTCTAGTTTGAAATTGTTTACTAATGCAAAACTTGCTATATAGTTCAATGTTTACTATTTATGTGTGTCAAAAAAATGTAATAATAAAATTGAAGGCTAGTTTAAGGAATTCAAAGGCAACTTAATATAAAATTGATGATCTCTTATTCAAGGTTTCTTTTTAAGACCTGAATATTTGCTCTTTTTCTTAGAAACAATTTTTATGAAAATAATTTATACCATGAGTAAAGTTTTTGTCGCATTCTAAATTGAGCGAAAATCAAAATTTGAGTTGTTTTTGACAGCAAACCACTTTTGGGTGAATGTTGTTAAATTACTGATAAATCTTTAAATGAAATCTTTACTTATAAAACTTAACTGTATAAGCTTTTTGGTTCAAAAGTTGATGAATTTGTGCTGTTTTTTTGGAATAGGGCTGAATATCCTATTCATATTTTGTTTTTGGTCCAATCTTCAGTCAAAAGTAGTACTTTTAGCAACAAAGTTTAAGGAAGTAAAATACAAATGTTGTTTTCATATGCAATAAAAAAATAATTCAAAATATAATGGGGGTCATATTCATTAACGCAATACGATTAGTTTTGAATTGAAGGGAATTCCTATGAAAAAGCAAACAAATTATCTCCCAGGGGGGTCATGACCCTTACGACCCCCCCCCCCCGTGGATCCGCCATTGGTAACGTGATATCAAAGAAGTATATATTTTGAAGAAAATCCATTTAACGGTTTTTTTATAAATCAAAAAAACTGATAAAAAACATTTGTCACCTCGAAAATTTTACGACTTAAATATGATTTCATCTCCAAGATAATTTTGTGCAACAAAAAATAATGTTTTTGACATCTGATAAAATTTTGAGAAAAATTTAATTGACCGTTTTTTATAAAAAATAAAAATCTAAAAACACATTACTCAAAGTTGGTAGAAATTGATTTTCGACTCAAATATCTTTTCAAAAAATTGAGATTATGAATTCCAACTTATTTTATATTATAAGAAATATTGTTTTTAACATTTTGAAAAATCTTGAGAAAAATCGAATTGACAGTTTTTTACAAAAAAATAAAAACCTAAAAAAAATGTATAAAAGTTGGTAAAAATTGTTTTTCGACTCAAATATCTTTTCAAAAATTTGAAATATTGGCTTCAAACTTATTTTATTTCACAGAAAATATTGTTTTTGATATTCAGTATTTTTTATAAAAAAATCCAACTGTCCGTTTTTTCATAAAAAATTAAATCTACAAAAAAGTACGCAAATTTCGTAAAAATTGATACGAGTACATATACACAAACTTTTAAGCAAGACAAATCGACAGACGGGATGGGAAGTTATCAGTGTGGCTCGCATCCCAGCCTCTTTTTTATAATGGATTCTTATTGGAGAGATCATTTGAAATAAATGTTTTGGATCCGTCCTAAGAGATCTTTTTTTTATATATTTGGTTAGAGATCGTAAGGTCCCTAAAATTGGTGTAAGCTCTGCAATAGTAAGTTTAGAACAATTTTAATTCCTTCTAAATGGACCCCAAATAAAACTAAGATCTTGATGCAGCTCCATCCAATTTGATTAGTAAATGACTCTGCACTGAAAAAAAAATTGTACATAATATCTAGGAACGGCGTTCTTAGAGCCAAAATGGCACATTTTTTCCGAAAATGTATGAAAAAACGGTCATAAAGTTCATGTATGGGTGTTGTTTTTATGTATCTCAATTCCTAAAAAAATTTGTATGGAAGAATTTCGTTTAAAATCATTGATCCTAGATTTCATGTATTTTTACATACGAGCATGAACGGTTCCTGCTTTAACATTTGCACTTTCTTATGAATAATACATATAATTTAGGAACAAAATCCTAAGTTGTAGGGATAGTTCTTACAAAACTTGGATTTTTTATTTTGTATGCATATATTCATGAATTTAATGTCTATTCCTATATCTTATGACTCATGAACCTGGATTTTTAAAATTTTCCAACACCAATTCTATAAATTGTGTATACTTATTCCTAATTTCTATGAATATAAAATACATGAAATCGGTAACATGAACCGTTCATGAAAATTATGACCACCAGACTTGAACAAAGTTCTTGGGTACAATTTTTGTATGAATCGAGATCCTTTTGCAGTGAAAAGACGGACTCACTTTCGCATTTATAATATTAGTATGGATATGGATGAACACAATCTCAATCCATAGACACACCATATAAACGTGTTCTTATAAGTTTTTTTGATTTTTTCTAAAAAGTGTGAATGTAACGTTCTTACTCACACTTCAAGGATCCAGGAAGGTATAAACCATTCCTGTAGGTACATTATTGTACCAAGGACACGACCGAATGAGTTCGAATGTTTGCATTTTTAAACATTTTTGATAGAAAAATACAAATTTTGGAACTCACTTGGACGTGTTCTTATAAGTTTTTTTGATTGTAACTAAAAAGTGTGAATGCCACTTTCTTACTCACACTTCAAGGATTCCAGGAAGGTATAAACCATTCCTGTAGGTACATTATTGTACCAAGGACACGACCGAATGAGTTCGAATGTTTGCATTTTTAAACATTTTTGATAGAAAAATACAAATTTTGGAACTCACTTGGACGTGTTCTTATTAGTTTTTTTGATTGTAACTAAAAAGTGTGAATGCCACTTTCTTACTCACACTTCAAGGATTCCAGGAAGGTATAAACCATTCCTGTAGGTACATTATTGTACCAAGGACACGACCGAATGAGTTCGAATGTTTGCATTTTTAAACATTTTTGACAGAAAAATACAAATTTTGGAACTCACTTGGACGTGTTCTTATAAGTTTTTTTGATTGTAACTAAAAAGTGTGAATGCCACTTTCTTACTCACACTTCAAGGATTCCAGGAAGGTATAAACCATTCCTGTAGGTACATTATTGTACCAAGGACACGACCGAATGAGTTCGAATGTTTGCATTTTTAAACATTTTTGATAGAAAAATACAAATTTTGGAACTCACTTGGACGTGTTCTTATTAGTTTTTTTGATTGTAACTAAAAAGTGTGAATGCCACTTTCTTACTCACACTTCAAGGATTCCAGGAAGGTATAAACCATTCCTGTAGGTACATTATTGTACCAAGGACACGACCGAATGAGTTCGAATGTTTGCATTTTTAAACATTTTTGATAGAAAAATACAAATTTTGGAACTCACTTGGACGTGTTCTTATAAGTTTTTTTGATTGTAACTAAAAAGTGTGAATGCCACTTTCTTACTCACACTTCAAGGATTCCAGGAAGGTATAAACCATTCCTGTAGGTACATTATTGTACCAAGGACACGACCGAATGAGTTCGAATGTTTGCATTTTTAAACATTTTTGATAGAAAAATACAAATTTTGGAACTCACTTGGACGTGTTCTTATTAGTTTTTTTGATTGTAACTAAAAAGTGTGAATGCCACTTTCTTACTCACACTTCAAGGATTCCAGGAAGGTATAAACCATTCCTGTAGGTACATTATTGTACCAAGGACACGACCGAATGAGTTCGAATGTTTGCATTTTTAAACATTTTTGACAGAAAAATACAAATTTTGGAACTCACTTGGACGTGTTCTTATAAGTTTTTTTGATTGTAACTAAAAAGTGTGAATGCCACTTTCTTACTCACACTTCAAGGATTCCAGGAAGGTATAAACCATTCCTGTAGGTACATTATTGTACCAAGGACACGACCGAATGAGTTCGAATGTTTGCATTTTTAAACATTTTTGATAGAAAAATACAAATTTTGGAACTCACTTGGACGTGTTCTTATAAGTTTTTTTGATTGTAACTAAAAAGTGTGAATGCCACTTTCTTACTCACACTTCAAGGATTCCAGGAAGGTATAAACCATTCCTGTAGGTACATTATTGTACCAAGGACACGACCGAATGAGTTCGAATGTTTGCATTTTTAAACATTTTTGATAGAAAAATACAAATTTTGGAACTCACTTGGACGTGTTCTTATTAGTTTTTTTGATTGTAACTTAAAAGTGTGAATGCCACTTTCTTACTCACACTTCAAGGATTCCAGGAAGGTATAAACCATTCCTGTAGGTACATTATTGTACCAAGGACACGACCGAATGAGTTCGAATGTTTGCATTTTTAAACATTTTTGACAGAAAAATACAAATTTTGGAACTCACTTGGACGTGTTCTTATAAGTTTTTTTGATTGTAACTAAAAAGTGTGAATGCCACTTTCTTACTCACACTTCAAGGATTCCAGGAAGGTATAAACCATTCCTGTAGGTACATTATTGTACCAAGGACACGACCGAATGAGTTCGAATGTTTGCATTTTTAAACATTTTTGATAGAAAAATACAAATTTTGGAACTCACTTGGACGTGTTCTTATAAGTTTTTTTGATTGTAACTAAAAAGTGTGAATGCCACTTTCTTACTCACACTTCAAGGATTCCAGGAAGGTATAAACCATTCCTGTAGGTACATTATTGTACCAAGGACACGACCGAATGAGTTCGAATGTTTGCATTTTTAAACATTTTTGATAGAAAAATACAAATTTTGGAACTCACTTGGACGTGTTCTTATTAGTTTTTTTGATTGTAACTAAAAAGTGTGAATGCCACTTTCTTACTCACACTTCAAGGATTCCAGGAAGGTATAAACCATTCCTGTAGGTACATTATTGTACCAAGGACACGACCGAATGAGTTCGAATGTTTGCATTTTTAAACATTTTTGACAGAAAAATACAAATTTTGGAACTCACTTGGACGTGTTCTTATAAGTTTTTTTGATTGTAACTAAAAAGTGTGAATGCCACTTTCTTACTCACACTTCAAGGATTCCAGGAAGGTATAAACCATTCCTGTAGGTACATTATTGTACCAAGGACACGACCGAATGAGTTCGAATGTTTGCATTTTTAAACATTTTTGATAGAAAAATACAAATTTTGGAACTCACTTGGACGTGTTCTTATTAGTTTTTTTGATTGTAACTAAAAAGTGTGAATGCCACTTTCTTACTCACACTTCAAGGATTCCAGGAAGGTATAAACCATTCCTGTAGGTACATTATTGTACCAAGGACACGACCGAATGAGTTCGAATGTTTGCATTTTTAAACATTTTTGATAGAAAAATACAAATTTTGGAACTCACTTGGACGTGTTCTTATAAGTTTTTTTGATTGTAACTAAAAAGTGTGAATGCCACTTTCTTACTCACACTTCAAGGATTCCAGGAAGGTATAAACCATTCCTGTAGGTACATTATTGTATCAAGGACACGACCGAATGAGTTCGAATGTTTGCATTTTTAAACATTTTTGATAGAAAAATACAAATTTTGGAACTCACTTGGACGTGTTCTTATTAGTTTTTTTGATTGTAACTAAAAAGTGTGAATGCCACTTTCTTACTCACACTTCAAGGATTCCAGGAAGGTATAAACCATTCCTGTAGGTACATTATTGTACCAAGGACACGACCGAATGAGTTCGAATGTTTGCATTTTTAAACATTTTTGACAGAAAAATACAAATTTTGGAACTCACTTGGACGTGTTCTTATAAGTTTTTTTGATTGTAACTAAAAAGTGTGAATGCCACTTTCTTACTCACACTTCAAGGATTCCAGGAAGGTATAAACCATTCCTGTAGGTACATTATTGTACCAAGGACACGACCGAATGAGTTCGAATGTTTGCATTTTTAAACATTTTTGATAGAAAAATACAAATTTTGGAACTCACTTGGACGTGTTCTTATAAGTTTTTTTGATTGTAACTAAAAAGTGTGAATGCCACTTTCTTACTCACACTTCAAGGATTCCAGGAAGGTATAAACCATTCCTGTAGGTACATTATTGTACCAAGGACACGACCGAATGAGTTCGAATGTTTGCATTTTTAAACATTTTTGATAGAAAAATACAAATTTTGGAACTCACTTGGACGTGTTCTTATTAGTTTTTTTGATTGTAACTTAAAAGTGTGAATGCCACTTTCTTACTCACACTTCAAGGATTCCAGGAAGGTATAAACCATTCCTGTAGGTACATTATTGTACCAAGGACACGACCGAATGAGTTCGAATGTTTGCATTTTTAAACATTTTTGACAGAAAAATACAAATTTTGGAACTCACTTGGACGTGTTCTTATAAGTTTTTTTGATTGTAACTAAAAAGTGTGAATGCCACTTTCTTACTCACACTTCAAGGATTCCAGGAAGGTATAAACCATTCCTGTAGGTACATTATTGTACCAAGGACACGACCGAATGAGTTCGAATGTTTGCATTTTTAAACATTTTTGATAGAAAAATACAAATTTTGGAACTCACTTGGACGTGTTCTTATTAGTTTTTTTGATTGTAACTAAAAAGTGTGAATGCCACTTTCTTACTCACACTTCAAGGATTCCAGGAAGGTATAAACCATTCCTGTAGGTACATTATTGTACCAAGGACACGACCGAATGAGTTCGAATGTTTGCATTTTTAAACATTTTTGATAGAAAAATACAAATTTTGGAACTCACTTGGACGTGTTCTTATAAGTTTTTTTGATTGTAACTAAAAAGTGTGAATGCCACTTTCTTACTCACACTTCAAGGATTCCAGGAAGGTATAAACCATTCCTGTAGGTACATTATTGTACCAAGGACACGACCGAATGAGTTCGAATGTTTGCATTTTTAAACATTTTTGATAGAAAAATACAAATTTTGGAACTCACTTGGACGTGTTCTTATTAGTTTTTTTGATTGTAACTAAAAAGTGTGAATGCCACTTTCTTACTCACACTTCAAGGATTCCAGGAAGGTATAAACCATTCCTGTAGGTACATTATTGTACCAAGGACACGACCGAATGAGTTCGAATGTTTGCATTTTTAAACATTTTTGACAGAAAAATACAAATTTTGGAACTCACTTGGACGTGTTCTTATAAGTTTTTTTGATTGTAACTAAAAAGTGTGAATGCCACTTTCTTACTCACACTTCAAGGATTCCAGGAAGGTATAAACCATTCCTGTAGGTACATTATTGTACCAAGGACACGACCGAATGAGTTCGAATGTTTGCATTTTTAAACATTTTTGATAGAAAAATACAAATTTTGGAACTCACTTGGACGTGTTCTTATTAGTTTTTTTGATTGTAACTAAAAAGTGTGAATGCCACTTTCTTACTCACACTTCAAGGATTCCAGGAAGGTATAAACCATTCCTGTAGGTACATTATTGTACCAAGGACACGACCGAATGAGTTCGAATGTTTGCATTTTTAAACATTTTTGATAGAAAAATACAAATTTTGGAACTCACTTGGACGTGTTCTTATTAGTTTTTTTGATTGTAACTAAAAAGTGTGAATGCCACTTTCTTACTCACACTTCAAGGATTCCAGGAAGGTATAAACCATTCCTGTAGGTACATTATTGTACCAAGGACACGACCGAATTTCTTTTATTAAAAAATAATTTGCTTTGTTAACTTTGTTTTTTTTTTTCTTAAATAATATATGTCTGTATGTTGCGAAGTTGAACTATTCGCCATTAAACAAATTTTTTGGATGTTTTATTAATCTTCAAAAAGTTGGAGTGAAGAAGAAGAGTTTTGGTTTTTCTGTATTTGATTGGTATTGTTCTTATTAATTAATTTCCTAAAGCAAAAACGCTTCATATAAACATCTTTTACATTTATTGAGCATATATTTGATTTTTAAGGGTATATTATAAGCGCTTAAAACTAGTTTTTTAGGACATATTTTTTGTTGCCCTAATTATGATGTATCCGTTTTAAAAGTTTAAAAGAATGTATGGATATGGCATTAAAAAATGAATATTTTGTCCATTAGTATAATAAATTAAATTTCGACATAGGTCCGATTTATGTTGTTATTCCTTTTTGCCACAGAAATCATTTGTTTATAGTTCATTTGGGTAAAAGATATTTTATCGTTTCAGGAACAACACCATCGTCACTCTCAATACAGATGTTGGACTTGCTGTGACCAGCTGAAGTGCAAGATGAAGCAGCAAATGTACTGCATGAAGGTGATTTTCTGGGTTGAGACGATGGTGTTGTTCCTCAAACGATAAAATATCTTTTACCCAAATGAACTATAAACAAATGATTTCTGTGGCAAAAAGGAATAACAACATAAATCGGACCTATGTCGAAATTTAATTTATTATAGGTACTAATGGACAAAATATTCATTTTTTTATTAAAGCGAACAAAAACATAAGTCGTCTTTATAAAAACTACAAAAAGTCACTTATTTTGTTATTCCTTTTTGACACAGATTTAACAATATGATATAATAAATGTTGAAGGGCAGCGCAGAGCAGATGAGCAGCAGACGTCACAGACACAGAAACGAACATCAGGCGAATAATGTTTTAACAAGGTTTCAACCTGAACCTGAATAAAGCTGTTAAAGAAATAATTTATTAATTCATTTTGTCTTGTTAATTTACAATACTCACTTAATTAAAAAGAATATTTTTGTTTTATCCTGAATGTAACAAAAGACAAAACCCTTAACACCTAGCCCATGATGTTTCTGCATTAAGAACAATTTCACCTTCACCACTTCACAAAAAATACACCAAATGAAATGCATGTTTAGGTGAATTCAACAAAACAAAAGGTCTGTTTACGTTCTGACTCCAAAGGCAATAAATTATAAATTTTATCAGTGCGTTACTGAAAAGGGAAAGAATCGCTTTTCGTTTAATTTTTATGAAATAGGTAAATATGTTTTGCTTTTTTTCACGATTGTAAAGCTTTTACTGCACTGGCGCATTTTTTCTAAATTACAAAAGTAAAATATTCATTTTTTAATCAAAATATAACCTTTCTATCATTTTTAGAACTTTTAAAGTCAGAATCACTATCCCAAAATAAGTGTGAAAATGTTAATTTTTGAACTTTTTCACTTTTTTGGACAATATAGTAAGTCGTTTTAACCATCGCTAATAATCCACATTGCTCTTTTACGATTTCATTGTAATTTTTGTATGGGATTTTTCGTTTGGTGTTGATTGGGGAGCGTTTATTTGCACACCACAATTCGTGCATGTGAAAGTGGCCTTAATTTTCAGATTTGTTCGTTAGTAATTCATACATAAATCGTAGGAATGAATACGTATAGTGCATGTATGTATCTTAGAACTAGAAAATTAAATTCATGTATAATATGTATTTCATACATAAATCGAAAGATCGAGAACATACATTATATGAATGCTAAATATATGCATTCAAGAAATAAATGGTTTTTATCGTTTAGTTTATGTATGAAATACATATTTTGCATGAATTTAATTTTCTAGTTCCAAGATACATGCACTATATGTATTCATTCCTACGATTTATGTATGAATTACTAACGAACAAGTCTGAAAATGAAGGCCACTTTCACATGCACGCATGAATAAGTGAAATTAAATAGAAAAGGAAATAAGTACTGCGTGACGCGTAGCAGAAAGATTCTTATTTGGAAAATGTAAATAACGCTAAAATGTACACAAAAATAATAATAACGTATGTAAAATTTATAATATATGTGTATATTATGTGGTTTTTTTTTGTGTGTTTAAGAAACTGTCAATATAGTTTTTTCACTGTGGTTTCCATAACCCTGAGGCTCCACAAGAATAAAATCCAATCCAACTTCTCTTCCGCAATCTCATCCGCAATCCAGTGTTTTTTTTTTTGACTGGGCATATTATGTCTTGCCATGAGCAACCTCAAGTGTCACATTTGACACAACGGTTAATCTGTTGTTTACTTTTTTGTCGGTAGTTGTGGTTTTTTAAAAATTTAAATTTCAAACAAATTATATAAAAGTTGAAGCAATTTTTAGATGGAAATTTTTTGAAATAATTTTTTGAATTTAATAGAGTTTACGGAATCAGTTAGCAGTTTTGAAATGACAGTGGTTTGTATGTAACACTTCCAAGAATTTCGAGAGAAAATCATACAAAATTCTTAAAAGTGTTACATACAACCCACCGTCATTTCATAACTACTCTCTTGATTGGGATGGTTCAAACGGTTCGGAGTTTTAATTTATGTCACCTAAGTGTTTCTTAAAACCATTTTCAATTTAAAGAATTATTTCAAAAAATTCCCATGTAAAAGTGTTTATAAAATTTTTTGATTCTCAAAAAAAAAAATCGAACAATTTTTAGATGGAAATTTTTTGAAATAATTTTTTGAATTTAATAGAGTTTACGGAATCAGTTAGCAGACATAAATTAAAACTCCGAACCGTTTGAACCATCCCAATCAAGAGAGTAGTTATGAAATGACGGTGGGTTGTATGTAACACTTTTAAGAATTTTGTATGATTTTCTCTCGAAATTCTTGGAAGTGTTACATACAAACCACTGTCATTTCAAAACTACTCTCTTGATTGGGATGGTTAAAACGGTTCTGAGTTCTAATTTATGTCACCTAAGTGTTTCTTAAAACCATTTTCAATTTAAAGAATTATTTCAAAAAATTCCCATGTAAAAGTGTTTATAAAATTTTTTGATTCTCAAAAAAAAAAATCGAACAATTTTTAGATGGAAATTTTTTGAAATAATTTTTTGAATTTAATAGAGTTTACGGAATCAGTTAGCAGTTTTGAAATGACAGTGGTTTGTATGTAACACTTCCAAGAATTTCGAGAGAAAATCATACAAAATTCTTAAAAGTGTTACATACAACCCACCGTCATTTCATAACTACTCTCTTGATTGGGATGGTTCAAACGGTTCGGAGTTTTAATTTATGTCACCTAAGTGTTTCTTAAAACCATTTTCAATTTAAAGAATTATTTCAAAAAATTCCCATGTAAAAGTGTTTATAAAATTTTTTGATTCTCAAAAAAAAAAATCGAACAATTTTTAGATGGAAATTTTTTGAAATAATTTTTTGAATTTAATAGAGTTTACGGAATCAGTTAGCAGACATAAATTAAAACTCCGAACCGTTTGAACCATCCCAATCAAGAGAGTAGTTATGAAATGACGGTGGGTTGTATGTAACACTTTTAAGAATTTTGTATGATTTTCTCTCGAAATTCTTGGAAGTGTTACATACAAACCACTGTCATTTCAAAACTACTCTCTTGATTGGGATGGTTAAAACGGTTCTGAGTTCTAATTTATGTCACCTAAGTGTTTCTTAAAACCATTTTCAATTTAAAGAATTATTTCAAAAAATTCCCATGTAAAAGTGTTTATAAAATTTTTTGTTTAAAAAAAAAAATCGAACAATTTTTAGAAGGAAATTTTTTGAAATAATTTTTTGAATTTAATAGAGTTTACGGAATCAGTTAGCAGACATAAATTAAAACTCCGAACCGTTTGAACCATCCCAATCAAGAGAGTAGTTATGAAATGACGGTGGGTTGTATGACAAGATTTTGATCCGCTCGAAAAATCCAAAATGCGATGACCGGATCATGGACTGGATGTTGGATTGTTGGTCTCCATTGGCCGATAGTCCTGTCATCGGAAATGTCCAATGGAGACCCCAGGTAAGCATTTCGTTGACGTGTTGGAAAATTGCAAAACACAGGAAAAGGAAGGATTATTACATTTTTCACGAATATAATTGTGGACTCTATGTGAATGGGGCCTTAAAGATTCAAGAAATCAAAAATACCATTTTACTTTTCTCTTTTATAAACTTCTAAAAATATGTAAATCGTAAGGCAAAATGCGTAAGGTTTCTTATTAATTATGAAAAAATTATGCGTGAATGGAATTCTTCATAAAATCAAACCCTTAATCATATAATATCAGAATGCCTTCATATTTTCTATGGATTTGATCAACAAATTAATGTGAACAAGATTATGAGAAGAAAATACAATTTACTTTATAAACATTTTTTTTTTTTAGGAAAATACATAACTATAACATTTCTAGTACAATATTGGAAATGAGTTATATTTATTAGTTTTAATATGCAGTCTCAGTAACAGGAGCTGTTTTCATGATTCAAGGTATAAAACTATGATATCTATTGATATTTATTCTCATATTCAATTTGATGAAGTGCCTCGGGAGCACATAATTTTCCCTATGAAAGTAAAAATGAATGTTATATTGCTCGATTTATGAACATCTTGGAAAAATACTCATGCCCAAGTAGTAAAATTACTCAAATCATGATTGTTTAATGGATTGGACATTTTTAGTGAGTAGCCACCATTTAAACAGAGTCCAATAAACAAAAAAATTAATGTTTCTGAACAGGCCCAATTCCCTGTGGTGAGTTTAGAATTTGTGTGAAGAGTATGTATCTCATACATAGAACGTAAGATCGCATACCTACACTCTTATGTTCCAGTCTTAAACCATAGGAATAGAACATTGAGTGTAGGAATGCATACATAGAAAAAATTTCGTGTATGTATGGATACATACTTTGTAGGAATACGTGCATATTTTACATGTATTATTATGAAACTACCGTTGTTTTTAGGTAACGCCATCGAATTATTTCCAGATTGTTCCAATTTACCGTTTTATTTTCTTCAATCGCGTCGGATATATATTTCGGTAGCAATGTAGCATTAGCTTGGCATTTTCATTTGGTCAAGAGTAGAAAGTGGTTCGTTTGCGTTTCGACCTCGTGGATTTAAAAATTAATTGTGAATTGTGAATTAGAAACGAAAATTAAAATAAGAAAAGAAATTAACAAGGCGGAATTAATATATTCAGGTAATTTATTTAGAAAAAACAGATATTTTATTGCATTTAGAGTAGGTAACAAATATTCATATTTCATTTTTTTTACTTCATTTAGAACGAAAAATAAATTGTGAATTGTGAACTGGAAAATCAAAATTAGAAAAAGGAACTCCCCAAATAAGAAATTGTGAACTGGAAAATCAAAATTAGAAAAAGGAACTCCCCAAATAAATAAGCGGAATTAATATATTCATGTAAGTTAATTAAAAAAACATATTTTATTGCATTTAGAGTAGGTTACAAATATTCATATTTCAATTTTTTTACTTCATTTTGAATTTGTTTGAATTTACTAATCAGAATCTAGGGCTCCACAAAAGGAGATTATGCGAAACAGAATACAATTTATTTGAAATATTGTATTTTGTGATCATTATTTTGAAAACAGATATTTTATGGCATTTAGAGTAGGTTACAAATATTCATATTTGAATTTTTCTTACTTCATTTGGAATTAAAAGTTAATTGTGAATTGTGAACTGGAATTTTTTTACTTCATTTAGAATTTGCTTGAATTTGCTAATCAGAATCTAGGGCTCCACAAAAGGAGATTTTGCGAAACAGAATACAATTTATTTGAAATATTGTATTTTGTGATCATTATTTTGAAAAGAGATATTTTAATGCATTTAGAGTAGGTTACAAATATTCATTTTTCAATTTTTCTTACTTCATTTTGAATTTGTTTGAATTTACTTATCAGAATCTAGGGCTCCACAAAAGGAGATTATGCGAAACAGAATACAATTTATTTGAAATATTGTATTTTGTGATCATTATTTTGAAAACAGATATTTTAATGCATTTAGAGTAGGTTACAAATATTCATTTTTCAATTTTTCTTACTTCATTTAGAATTTGTTTGAATTTTACTAATCAGAATCTAGGGCTCCACAAAAGGAGATTATGCGAAACAGAATACAATTTATTTGAAATATTGTATTTTGTGATCATTATTTTGAAAACAGATATTTTATGGCATTTAGAGTAGGTTACAAATATTCATTTTTCAATTTTTCTTACTTCATTTAGAATTTGTTTGAATTTTACTAATCAGAATCTAGGGCTCCACAAAAGGAGATTATATGCGAAACAGAATACACTTTACTTATTTACATTTGGTCACGAGAAGTAAGTGGTTCGTCCTCGCCCTTGTAATAAAAGTTAATTGTGAATTGTGAATTGGAAAATTAAAATTAGTAAAAGGAAATACATAAGCGGAATTAATATATTCAGGTAAATTATTTGAAAAAAAAACTACGGCTCCACAAAAGGAGATTATGCGAAACAGAATACAATTTATTTGAAATATTGTATTTTGTGATAATTATTTTGAAAACAGATATTTTAATGCATTTAGAGTAGGTAACAATTATTCATAAAACAAAATGCTGATGTTCCAAAATACCCTTACATTTTCCCTTTTTTAACAGGTTGTTGCTTTAATTATTGGTAACTTTAAGGTTCTACCAGGCTGTTGTTTTTGTTAGTTGGGAGCTGTTGATTAATTTAAGGTAAATTGCACACGTATGTACATATGCATGGATATATTTTCCAAAAAAATCAATAACCTTAAAAAATAGAGATGCTTTAAAATTCGCTTATATTTTCTCTATTCTAACAGGTTGTGGCTTTAATTAGTTGGGAACTTCAATTAAGTTCATTAGCTATATCAAACCGTCAGAAACTTCAGGAATCTTTTTATCTTTTAGTTAATATTCATAATATTATATTTCTTTAGCTTCTTCGCCAAAATGCTTTGTTTTGTCTGCAACAATAAGTGTACAAATTTTTCATTACTCATGCATCACCTTAAAAAGAGACATAATCTTAATTGCTCTAGTACTTATCGTTGCCTTGAATGTAATTTATTGTTTGATAACTCCTCAAGTTATAAAAGACATATGCTACGATTACATTCCACTTTAAACATTTCAAATTCTAACGAATTTCAAGCACAGGCGTGTAGTATTAAACCGGAAGATTCAAATAGAGTAACTACTTCCTCAGAACAATCTAGTTGTATCAACGTAAAAGGTATAAGCGTCGAAGAGAAACTAGTTCTTCCATCCTCATTGTCATCATGTCAAAAGTCCAAAAAAGAGAATTTCGACGAAGAAATAAAAAATATGCGCGAAAGTGCGTTTAAATTTTCTTTATCATTACATACAAATAACAATTTCTCTAGAAAAGATGTAGTAAACATTCAAAAAAGTGTATCCACTCAAATTGTCGCACCCTTGCTCCAAATCTTTGATAGCTTTTCTAAAACTAGAATTTGTCATGACCATGAGGCTTTAAATGAAATTTCAACTTTAATTAGTTCTTGTAAACACCTGTTTGATGACTGTGCATCCGATTATCTCTTATTACAAAAACTTAAAAAGAGTGGATACATGAATGATGTTGAAGAGTTTGTTATAAATAACGAAATGGAAACGGTTTTTCATTGCGGAGAGTTATCTTTGGACGAAAACTTAACTAAAGGCGTCGTTCTTCCATTAAGATCCCAGTTTAAACTTTTGTTTGAGACAAACAATTTTCTTAAAGCCATGTTACAGTACATGGAAATGTTGGAAAAAAGTGATAGAATTAGAAGCTTTATCAATGGGGAGTTATGGAAAGAAAAGGTCAAAATGTACCCAAATAAGTTATTAGTTCCTTACTTCTTATATGGGGATGATTTTGAAATTAATAATCCTCTTGGATCCCATTCTTCAGTTCATTCAGTATGTAACTTTTATTATTCCTTTCCGTGTATGCCTATTAAAGAGTCTGAATTGGATAATGTATTTTTAGCTGCTGTTATAAGAACAAGAGATATGAAAAAATTTGGTAATAGTAAATGCTTAGTCCCTTTAGTAAATGAGTTGAAATTTCTTGAACAAGAAGGGCTTTCTATTGAGGCATCTGATGGTCAAGTATATCGCATTCATTTTATTTTAGGCTTGGTTTTAGGTGATAACTTAGGACTTAACTCAATAATGGGTTTTAACAAATCGTTCTCTGGCATATTTTGCAGGTTTTGTCGATTAGATAAAGATAAATGTAAAACAATGTGTTTTGAGGATCCCAATAAAATGCGAAATATACTTAATTATAATGAAGATGTCCTACAAAATAATAACCAATTAACTGGCATATCAAGCTTTTGTCCATTTAATGCAATCCCTTCATTTCATGCCATTGAAAACTACAGTGTTGATGTAATGCATGACTTGTTTGAGGGTATATGCCACTATGATCTTTGCCATATCTTATTAAATTTTATACAAATAAAGAAATACTTTTCGTTGCAAGTTTTAAACAAACGGAAACAAACGTTTGAATATGGTCCTCATGAAATAGGCAATATATCAAATGAAATATCACAGACACATCTCCAAAAGCGACATTTACGCATGTCTGCAAGGGAAATGCTTTGTTTTATTCAATACCTTCCAATCATGATTGGTGATCTAGTTCCAATAGATGATGATGTTTGGCATTTTTTGTTGAATTTAATAGAAATAATTGATTTAACGTTATGCTTTGAAATAAATGACTTTTCTATTTCTTCTTTAAAGAACAAAATACAACTACACCATGAGCAGTACCTTTTACTTTTCAAAGATAGTTTAAAACCTAAGTTTCATATTCTCACTCATTATCCTACGATTTTAAAAAAATCAGGTCCACCTAGAAATTTTTGGTGCTTTAAATATGAGGCCAAACATAAAAATTTCAAAATTTACTCACGTGCTGTTACTTCCAGAAAAAATATTTGTCTAACATTGGCCAAAAAATTTCAACTGGGTTTTGCAAACAAGATTTTAAATTCTAATGATGATGACGACAAACATGAATTTTTTAAAGAAAACAAAATTAAAACTGGTTTTTCTTCTTTAATAAGCAAAAAAATGGGTATCCAGGAAGAAAACTTAGAATATTTAAGTAAGACTGAAATCAATGGCTATAAATTTCAAACTGGTTATTACGTATCCAAACTCTTAAATGATTATAAAATTTTCGTCATAGTAGCTTTAGTCCAACATCTAAAAAAAATTGTTCTTTTTTGTCAGGAAGTAAGTGAAGTACTCTATGATCCCCATTTTACTGCATATGATATAAATCCTTCTATATTAGGAAAATATTCTATTATTGATCCCGATGAAATTGTTGGGCCGCCAATAACAGCTATAAAAACAGCTAAAGGTAGAATTATGATTCGAATAAAAGATTACACTTTACAAGAGATAGACAAATATAAAGCAACTGACGAGTTTGATACTGAAATTAAATCCAGATGCAGTTGAATCTTTTTAGAACAACAATTCTATTGTGCATACAAGCCAATCATTTTCAAAAGGTTCGGAAGCACTCTACATGAATATCAAACTGTAAGGATGCTTATCAGTGGTACCACTTTAAACTTAATATAACATATCGTGATATGTATGCCACCTAAATGCAAGGACCAGCTGACTCCATTTTCTTAATTTGAGATAACTGGGTTTTCTGGAAAAAAGGAAGTCTGAGAAAAATGTGAATATGTTTTTTGCATTTTTTTTTAAATTACGAAAATCAAGTTAACTGGTTCTTGCATTCAGGTGACGATATGTATATTCCCCTGCTTAGTTGTTCTTTTAAATAAAAAAAATAAATAAAAAAATAGAGAATGTTTTCAAATTTAATGCAATTCTACGAAGATTAATTGAACTACAAAAAAAGGGGATATACACTAATTATACAGTTCTATATTATTAGTTCTGAATATTTTCTAAAAAAAACTTTAGGTTTCAGAATGGATACAAACAATTATATATCATTGGAACAACCCTCAACTTCTGCGGAGGCCGGGGAAGAACAAATAATTTATACAATTGTTCATGAAACAGCAACTATGTCAGATGAGTCGCAGTCCCAGTTGGAAATAAAAGAACTTCTGGGCAGTTGGAATCTTGGACACCTGTCAGATTTGTTTATCTGTAAGTCAAATTATTTTTTTCAATTATCAATTATAGCCTAGTTAGTAGTTCCTTTTCAAAAAAAACTAAAATTGTAAATACCGATTTTCTATCTGTTTTATGCGTTATATTATAAATATGATAACCAATGCCAAAAAGGCTTTCCTTGGGAACTATTAAATAAACTGGAGGCCTTAAAAGTTTTGCAATTTTTCGATCCGAAATTGTAAGAAAAATACTTACATACATTCACATTTATTTGATTTATTATGATCCTGATCAATTTTTCAATAGATCTTGTGCAATGCATAAGATATAATTTAAAAGATGCTATGGAAAGGCACAAAAAAATAATATTTTGACCCATGTACATTGACCTGTGTTATTGTTGTCTAGTAGCACAATCACATGTGTTTTCATGTAGCACATCAATATTTGGTCGAATTTCGATTACATATTGAATTTTTTAATAGCATATGCTTAAACAAACTGAATGACTTATTCATTTTTCAACAGCTGAGCGCATAACAGTTGAAGTGCTTAAAATTTTAAAGGAAAAACATTTTCCTATGCTTTTCAAAAACAGTTCAGTTGGAGATCTGGCAATGTTTGAACACAAGTTAATGGAGTGGAGATCCTCTCTAGGTATCGGAGAGCAGCAAATTGATATGTTTACCTTGCGGGAAAATTCATGCAGCTCATCATTTTCATCTTCGCCAACGTCGTCAATAAGAGAAGATCCATCTGCGCCTGCTATATCTCTTTCTTTAATTTTAAAAAACTCACCAAAGGCGAGAGACATAGAAAAATTCTATGAACAAAACTTCAAGCTTCAGGATATACATCGACAGGCGTTGATCACATTAATATGTGAATATTTTATCGACAACCATCTTCATTTGAATTTATACACTAGCTACATGCTAGAGGAACAAATATTGCAAAGATTCAAAGGGGAAAAGCTTGAGTTTTACCGCACTGGTAAAAGAGGTAAAATATATGCCAAGTTTTGCAATTCGAAGACCTCCTCTAGATTGGCTGTTAAAAGATCTATCTTTCCTAAAGCTGAAAATGCTGAAGTAACTGAGAAATCAAAGAAAAAACATTTGATGGAATTCAGTAAGTTTTTTTTATTTCTTTTTAAGAAATTAACATTTCAAAAAATTTAAAAACGGTCTTATACAGTGATGGATTAAACAATAGGAACATTTTTATAGTTCTCAATTATTTAAAAAAAAAAAACTATTTTTTAAATATTTTTTCATATTTTTTTTTTATTGTACGACTTATTTTAACGAGTTCATCTCTATTTTCTGATTTTTCACCAGAGCCAGAGATTTTTTTACAATTGTCATAAGCACCAGTTTGATGATAGTTTTCCTCAAAGTTTGGGAACAATGTACTTTGCGACCTACATAATATGTTGTGTTAATTCTTGAGAATTCTTGAAAATTATAATTATTTAATTTCCAAAAAAATAGAGACTAATTGTTAAGGTATCCCTACTGGTCTTATGGCTTTGTCCTTCACTGTATATTTAAGTTGTATCAACTCCGGAACTCTCTTAAGGTTTTGGGATGATTTTAAAATCATACCGGAATCGAATATTACACCTTCACCTCCACATAAATTTAAAGCTAGCCTAAAATGTAACAGATATTATTTACAATTTTTTAAATTATCTTTCTTCACCTTCATTTTGCCATCAGCTCCGGAAGTTGATGCAGAAGAGTGTATTAGGAGCATCAAATATGATAACTTGTCAACTTCAGAGTTCGACAGCTGTTGGCAAGCTTGTAGCCAATTTAGACTGGATCAAATATATAAAGAGACAACTTTACACACCATTTTTGAGGAATGGCCGGATTACAAGAAGCCAGGAGGTTATCGTTTGGTAAGCTTTAATTTCAAGAAATTATATTGAAACTATGAACCTAAAAAAAATATTATCTTAAGATTGACAAGGATTTTGGGGTTGTTTTTCGAAATTCCCCAGGAGTTCTTTTGAAGTATCCAGAGCAGGCTGGCAATCTGAGAAAGTTTTTACTAGATGAAGATCACCTGCGAGACAAAAATTTACGAAATATGGTGAACCAAATTGACGAAAATGATATTAAAACTGGTAAGATTTTTAGAGTTTTATAGGTATTTAACAACAATGGTAGTATGTACTTGAAATTTCATGTTTTACTTTTTCGTAAAGCGAGACATTTCATCTTTTAGTTGTTTTTTTTTTTTTTTATATTTCGGTTTGAAACATAATGCTGTATGTGTTTGGGGATTTCCAATCAAATCCCGGTAACTAAGGAATTCATTTCTCTGAGCTGCGGTGAGCTGGCAGATAATGGATTGAGATACTGATAGATACGCACATTTCTGTAAATTAAAAGTTCCTAACCTTACCTTCCTTTGAATTCTAACTCAGAAATATTTTTTCAAGTAATTTTTTATAATTACTTATCACACCACTAACGTTTTCATAAATTAAAATTTAATTCAATAAAATCCTTAAAATCTTTGCCCTTGGTTTAAGATTTAATGTGTTTTTTTCGTTTTCTTATAGATAGTGCAGCAGTAAAATTATTTTGGTGTCTCCACGGCTATTTGATACCAACACAAAAGGGCAGCCGGAAAGATAACTCTGGAAAAAGTAGTACTGTAAGGTTTACTATTAAAAGCTCTCAAGAGGCTTTCCTTTTTATTGGGTCCAGCGTACAAGAACTCGATGACCATATAGCATTTTTGAAAAGCAAGTCAGAAAATATACAACCATTTATACTTGCCGTTGGGGATAAGGATTTTGAAAACTTTTCGAACTACTACGTTTACCTTGATGGTATTAAGTTCGTGTTTTCAAATTTTTTGAGAGCAATTGATATATGTTTCAAGTGCTTCAACTTGTTTAATTTGGAGTATCCGTTAGCGTGCTCACAATTATGGACATTTATTGAGCACTACTTCTACGAGCTCAACATTTCTAAAACAAAATCCCCTAAAATGTATTTACTCATCGAAGCGTTAAGAAAAAGGTGATTAATTTATTTATAAATTCATTTTTCACTTCATGATTATGAGCGATTTTTTATATTTGTAATATGTATGCTTTTAATTCTTTTTTTGTTAATGATAATTTAAATAAAACAACTTCAAAAAAATAACTATTTAAAATACAAATTTAATTCTTTTGTTTTTCTTTTCATTATAACAGCGCTCTGACTCAAGATGATGAAGTTGCAGATTCAGAAGCCGGCCTCGGATATATTTAATTAAGTTTTATATACATATGTACACATATTAATTTTTGTTAATTGTTTAATTAGAATCAATTATAAATTATTTTATTTAAAATGTTAAATTTTAAGTGTTAAATACTTTCTTTCTATTATAAATTATTTTAATATAAAATATATTATGGGCTTGTATAAGTTTAAAATGTTAAATTAATTCTTTTTATTGAACTAAATTTATTTGAGAAAATGTTTCAGGTGTGGCACGAATTTCAATTATATACGTATACCTACTGAATGACGTAAGGTATAAATTATATTTATTTGGGGAACAAAAGTAAGTATAGTTTTGGAAGAAATCCACTTTAGATTTCAAAAACCTTGAGCTATTTATTTATTATACATTTCGACAATGCTCTTTGAAATAATTTTATAGTTTATTAAAAATGGAACAAAATTCTGCTTTCAATTTTAGATGACTTCAGCTTCCTTCTTGATACGAGTACAAAACTTTAAGGAGATATAGGAACATTTGATGCATCCATTGAGGCTATGTAAGTTGAATGAATAATATAATTTTTGCTTTATTTTTATAAATATTTAGCCATAATACGTATGCATTTTTTAAAAATTTTATGAAACTTATAACTTTTATGAAACCTAAAATATTTTTTCTAAGCTTTTGTGTCGGCAGTCATTATTCCTATGTAAGCATTTTATGAATAATATAATCTTTCTTTATTTTCATAAATATTTAGTCATAAAACTTAAGCTTTATGCAAACATTTTATGACAAGATATTCAGAAAAATAATGACCGATTTATATTTTTCATGAAGGCAGCACATAGTTTTAAGGAATGCAGTCATAAAATCTAGGGACATAATTTTGGGTTTTATGTAAAGGATTCATAAATTTTATGAAAAATTCATGCGTTTTCTGAATAGGTATTTATAAAATTAAAGACTGATTCATATTTTTCATGAATGCTATACATAGTTCTTAGGGATGCATTCATAAAATCTAGGGACAGAATTTCGGGTTTTATGTATAGATTCATCTTTTTCATGTATGATATACATACATTTTAGGAATGCATTCATAAAATCTAGGGACAGAATTTTGGGTTTTATGTATAGATTCATATTTTTCATGTATGCTATACATAGATTTTAGGAATGCATTCATAAAATCTAGGGACAGAATTTTGGGTTTTATGTATAGATTCATATTTTTCATGTATGGTGTACATAGATTTTAGGAATGCATTCATAAAATCTAGGGACAGAATTTCGGGTTTTATGTATAAATTCATATTTTTCATGTATGATATACATACATTTTAGGAATGCATTCATAAAATCTAGGGACAGAATTTTGGGTTTTATGTATAGATTCATATTTTTCATGTATGCTATACATAGATTTTAGGAATGCATTCATAAAACCTAGGGACAGAATTTTGGATTTTATGTATAGATTCATATTTTTTATGTATGGTGTACATAGATTTTAGGAATGCATTCATAAAATCTAGGGACAGAATTTTGGGTTTTATGTATAAATTCATATTTTTCATGTATGATATACATACATTTTAGGAATGCATTCATAAAATCTAGGGACAGAATTTTGGGTTTTATGTATAGATACATATTTTTCATGTTTGCTATACATAGATTTTAGGAATGCATTCATAAAATCTAGGCACATATTCATAAGTTCTATGTATAGCAATTGCATAAAAATCACATTGCATGAACGTAATTCCTGTAACTTAAGTATGCAAACATTGGATTTAGGAATATCAAATACCTACATTTTATGAATGAATCCTACATCGTAAGAATCGTTCCTACTCGTAGGAATGAATTCATACAATTATACCTAAATTACATGAACGCGATGTTTAGCTCGTTTTTTATGTATTTTTACATGAAAAACAGGCACATATTCATGAAAATCATGTACCTTTTTGGTTCAGTGTGTGGTAAACCAGATAACAGATTTTCTAGAACCGGTGCAGTGTTTGAAACTATACCATCTCAGTCAACAACATTCTAAGTAAAATAAAAATAAATTAGGTGGTTTAACAGTTCATGAAGAACCAGGGCCTAGTGACTTACATCTTTCAACCATATCAGTGTGCGGGTAATGTTGTCAGAACAGGAATTAACCTACAGTTTATAGCCGAATCCGAACGGCTAATTTGAGAAAGCACTTTTTCATGACAAGAATTACTCTTGGAAAATTTGTCAATTCCTCGCAAGAGGCAGTACCCGTGAAAAGTAAGGTGGCACAGGCAGGGATTGAACCCAAGACCTCTTGCATGACAGTCCGACGCACTTTTTTTTTTCAAATTCATTTTTATTTATTCAATCTTAAACCTATCTTAAAGCTAGGCAAAAATTCAAAAAACTAGCCTAATTATCCATAACTTACAACTAACTTAATGGTCCCATACGGACACTCTTAGTTAAACTATAACACTAACTACTAGTGCCTTTCGGCCCTAAGATCTATTTTACTTCATTTAAATTTTATTTATTTTTGTATTTATTAGAAAATTTGAAAAAAAAACTAATATCAATATCCTTTTTTATTTTTACTTACAAACTACTTAAAATAAGGTCCTTAAATAAAACTTAAAACTAACTTAAACTACCTATTCTACCTATAAACTACTTAAAACTAGAACAACCACAGCAGCAAATCTAACTATCTAACATTTTTGTTTTTCATATTTTGTTGTCTTTTTTTTATTTTTATTTTTTATTTTGTTTATGTTTTTTTTTTCTATTATTTTTTTATTCTTTTTTTTCGGTATTTTATCGTGTCACCATACCTATTCTACTTAAAACTAAACCGTAATACTATTAAACAAGTATGTAAGCCGGCCAAGGCTTAAAACCCCATCCCGACTACCCACTATCAAGTGCCGATTGAAGCCACCAAAACTTGTTCTCCTGCTTCACCCTATCAGTTCGGTCCCGTTCGTACACAGCCCTACTGAACCGAAGGAGCTCTGCTCCGATTTGTGCCATGACGTCCCGATTGTACCGCAGTCGCCTATCCACGGTTCGTCGTCTAACATGATAGATTAACGGAACTGCTAATCTATCCTGTATCAGACCGCATCTATCTAAAAAGAGGAATGCCTCTGGTGGAATGAAGCAGCTCATGCGTGCACTCTCAAAATATTCGTCGTTCGGATAGAACGCTCCGAAAATTAAATTTTTGGTCGAAGACATAGCTCTTGCAATGTGACCTCGAACGAGTTTTATCACGAAATTGTCAATTCTGTTGATTCGAGCCCCGTTGTATAGGACCTCGTTGGAATAGTAATGCACATAAGAAGATTCGGCTGTTCGATATAAGCCGGTACAGCGTCGTAAACACTGCCGCTCGAACACCCGAAACTTCTCCATCTGGGAAGGGGCAACGTTGAACCACACAGGACAACCATAAACCATCATTGGCCGTATGAGGGCCATGTAGCAAATTACCTTCACTCTGGGATCAAGCCGAGTGCTAAAAAACAGCCGTTTCGTCAGAGCAAAGGCTCCTCTGGCCCTGGTCAGAGCAGCATTTATATATATCTGTCGAAATAAAAATACTGACCTGATAACCTTGCGCCAATTCTTGCACGTATCCCTCGTGGCCCTAGCCAACGGAGTCCGGAACAGAATTGTCTCTGTCTTTTGGACATTTATTTTCAGTTTCCAGTCGTCGCAATATCGCTGAATCTTGTCGAAATCACGCTGCAAGAGAATTCTAATAACCTCAACCTTTCGGGCCGTTCTGTACGCAATTAGATCGTCGGCGTACGCAATTGCCTTTCTAAGACTGCCTATCAGATCGCTGGTGTAAATGCTGAAGAGAATCGGCGAATTCACCGCTCCCTGTTGAAGACCATTTTTAATTGAGAATGTTGTGGTAGAAGTTACATTGCCACTTTTGACAACAAACTTTCTACCGTTAAGCATATCATAAAGCATATACAACAATGGCTTGCTTATTCCAAGCCTGTTCAGTTTTAGGTAAGGACCCTCTAACCATACGGTGTCAAAGGCCTTTTCCAAATCAACCAGAACAGCACCTATGCATTGTTGTTTTGATTTATTCCATTGGATATCAGAAACGAGTTTAGACGCAGCATGAATTGTGTCATGACCCGCCTTGAACCCGAACTGTTTATCCGGAATTATTTTGTTGTCCGCAGCCCACTTAGTCAGAGCCCTATTAATGATTTTTTCGAAAACTTTGCTGATGCTCGGAAGAAGACTTATCGACCGAAGATTTGACAGGTTGGAGTTGTCCTTTCCCTTTTTCGGGAGAGGATGAACCACAGCGGTCTTCCAATGCACTGGATAATATGCATTATTCAGTGCATTATTGAAGAGTGTGGTGTAAATGTCAATTGCTTCCGTCGGTAAATGTCTTAGTACAACGTTGGATATACTATTGACACCTGCTGACCTTTTGTTTTTTATTGAGTTGAAGATGAGCTGAAGCTCAACCTTCGTCACTAACAAGGGACTTGGTCCCGTTTGCTCGGCGATTATGGCATTTGCCAAGGAATCGTCATTGAACCGCATGAAACCGCGGTTCTCAGATCGCCAATGTGTGATATCATTACGGAGGTAAAAGTGATTAAGTAGGGCTCTGTTTTCCAGGTCGTGGTCGGGGCGAATGCTAACATTCACCTTGTACACTTGCTGGAAAGCAGCTCCCACCGCCTCCACTTTTTCCTTCGGATCTTCAATTATATAAAAGTCATCGTCAAAGATGGCTTCTTCTGGATCTATTTGGGCTGTCATGAGTACGTCTCTGTTTTCTTCGGTTCTTTGGAGTTTCAGACTCGGAAGGTCATTGTCGTTCTTTTTTCTGAATATCTTGTTGATTTTAGGGAACATACTAGGGTCGCTCGACTTAACTGACCGGATCTTGCGGTCCAAGTACTTTTTAATTGATAGCCTGTAGTTCTCCTTAATCAACAGATTGACATTTTTTATTGACGACTTCAGTGGCCTAACCTGCAAGTCGTGTGGGTCTGTAAGTCGTCTGTACAAGTTTTTGAGTCTTGTCAGTAAGTCACTCTTGTGCTTTCGCAGTGCGTCAACTGTCGCGTTTCTGTAAGCGTCCATTTGGTCCCGTTCTCTGTACTTTGGGATTGTCCGTTCCATTGTTTGTTTTATTGTTTCGTCCATCTGTTGTAAATGTTGGTCAATTTCTGTATTTGTCAGGTTTCTGTTGTTTGGTGGGGCTATGTCACTCGAACGAAGTTCTCTCGCTAAGGCGTTGGTGAAAAGAGGCCAACGCATCTTACTGTAATTATAAGAATGCGTTGCAACGTATTCCTCCAACTCCACGCGTTCGTTCGGAACCTGCATTACAGCAGCCAGTCCGCAGTGATCACTGTCGTACTCGACTGTCTGTAAGCAGTTTCGAGGGTGATTACCCACTTTGTCTGTTACTGTCAGTCTGGTGTCGTAAAGCAAAAGGTCCAGAAAGGAGCCGCTTCTTGGATACGATGGCCTTTCAGTAGCCAGCAGGTCGACGCCATATTCAATGCTGTAAAGATTCATCAAATTAAAAAGATAATTACCTCTGGGATTACTATGTTGTTTTTCCCAATCTTCATGTTTTGCGTTCAAATCACCGGCCAAGATGAAATAGTTTTCTTCCAAGCTCAGTTTAAGTTCCCTAAAAACAATCTCGAGTTCTGATGCAAAGTAAGTGACCTGCGGAGCTCCAGCCGCATAAGCCGCAATCATATACATCCGCTTCCCTTGAGAGAGAGAGATGGATACAACGCAAACTTCTAGCGTCTTGAGCTTTCGCAATTCATTGTTGTATATGACTTTATAATTAATGTCTTTTCGTATAAAGAGAGCGACACCGCCCCCTTGAGTGGAGTCGGGCTTTTCTCTTCTTACGATATTATAATTTTTATGAGTCAATTTGTGTTTGTGGTTTAGCTTAGTTTCACTAGCCATAAACACATCGGGACTGTAGTCTTTCAACAATTGGAACATATTGGCTCTTCGTTCAATCCTTATCAGTGAATTTACATTCACAGCTAGGACTTTAAGGCGCGTCTCCGGCAGCGCGCCCATTATGGTCTAAATTGCGCCAGGCCAGGCAACAAAGAGTAGAGATGATCTACCCTTTTGCCTTGCTCCTTTATCTGACTTTGCAGCCTTGTTAGTTGACCTTGAATGCTCAAAAACAAGGCTACAATGTCAGGCTGCACCTCTGGTGCCTTAGGCACAGGGGCCTTTGGGGCAACCGTTGGTGGAGCCTGTCTCGTGTTTCCACTCCCTGACACCATTTGGGCGTAAGAGAATTTGGGATCCACGAATTTTTGTATTGGAGCTTGAAGAACTGTTCGACTTCTTTCGGTTTTGTGACTGGCCTGTTTTTGCTTAATTTCTTGGACCATAGGACGCACTAACCATGACGCTACGGGTACTACACAACATTCTAAGTGTCTCTTTTAAAAAAAAAGGAATTATGGAGTCTTCTATAGTTTTTCCTGTTGCGGAAGATGTTGTTAAATGTCTAATGTAGTAAGAGGCAGGCTCTGCGAGCATTGAAATATGATCTTTTACTTCAGCCACTCTGTGAACTCCTTTAAATCGTTTTTTATAAAATAAAAGTCTTGCTTTTGTTTTATAGAAATAAATGCTTTCAATTTCGGAAAGACTGTCTTTCGTTTGAATAAATTTACGTTGACATTTTCAGGCTCTACGAATTTCGATCGAAGTGGGCCCACATCTTGCAAAACTGCAATCGCAACAGCTGGTACCGATCGATCTCAGATGACAAATTTATAATACACTATACTGTACAATTTTTTCACCGGCTGCCTTCATTTGATGAACTTGGCTATGTCTTGCAATCCGTATCAATTTTTTTTATAAAAAAAGTAGTATTATTCGATCAGAATCTCGGTCCTGTTGTAAGTGAAGACTTTTTAGTTTGGTTTATTGAAATAATTGCATTAATTGTCCCCTTCCGTAAACTTTTTTATTCTAGTTTTTTGTGTTTGTGTGGTCCAGATTACTTATAGCGTTATTTCTTTTGGACCCAATAATTTATATCAATTTATTTGCAGGAACAAATATCGAATAGTTTATTGAGACATTCATTTTTCTACACTTCCACGTTAAGCTTATGGTTCTCATTTTGCTGAGATTAAGGGTAAGGAAACGCAGTTAATATATGTGGCAGGGATGTAGTCCTCGAAACATGCAACCGAAAGTGTAATAACAAGACTTAGATCAAACATTCTTTTCTCATCAACTGATATTCTCATCGGAAGACAAAAGAAAACGGATTTTCTTTTCGTTGTTTTCAAATATATCCAGAACAAATCATAGAATAGAAAAGACAAAAAAAAAATTGTATGGCTTACAGTTCAAAAGTAATAAAGTCGAACAAATTTTAAAAACACAGTCATATTCCAAAAAAGTTAAATATAACACCAAGTTCTATATTACTTATTATTATTTCCCTATATCATTGTTCAGTTTTTCAATTTGTTGTTAATTTGTTTTAAATGAATTGATTCTTAATCGTTTTCGTTCTACCCCGATGGACATCAGTAGCACTGACGCATATGCATTTTATGTCTCGAGGGCCAAGCACTAAGTACACATCAACAAACATCCCCTTTTCTCTAAACAAAACATCGACATCACGAACAATCCTCTATCACTTTTCCATAATCCAATAATCTGAAATTTAAAGAAACAACTCCACTTTATTCCAATATAATTCAAGTGATCCTACAAACTTTCTAAAATAAATTGTGTTTGTTTTAAACTCGGTATAATGTCCATAGTCCACCTCTCTCCAAACATCATCGAACCAAATAATACATTACCATCAGGATGCCATAACCAAACCGTATACAGTATAGGTTAGGTATGCATATGCACCTTTAGCCAACACCTGAATCGTGAATCGTGAATCCTTCTTCCTTCTGGCTAACACATAATTATTATTGTCAGAATCAGAGAGAATATATACTAAATGCAGCAATAACAAAAACGTGTGCAACGCACGCTGTGCATAGAACTGCACTTCCGTTTTTGAAAACAACTTCAACGTTTATTCTGGATCTGCGTTTAGCTGAAACAATAGAAGCAGCAACGTAACTGTGAGAATTAATTAACATTGTACGATATGTTCTGTACGAGAACTTCTATAGACTGCTAGATTTCATATAAGTCTAAAGCAAACCCTTTTATCTCTAAGCATACTTACTCTTATAAAACTATACATACATACGTAACTGTGCCTATTCACTAAAACGATATTGCTCATTTCTATATTGTTAACGGTGGCGCATGAAGAGGTGTTGTACTATATGGAATATGGTATTAAGGCAGGAGTAATATCTGCTTCATGCTTTAAATGATGAATGTGCTTGTGCATTTCGCATCCAGAGAATTGTTATCCAACATCAAAATTTAATGGTGCAAATACATGGGGGTATTTGGCATATAATTCTGAGCAAAATTATTCATTTTGAAATGGAACTTAGTTTTAAGTTTTATTTTTAAAATAAAAAAAAAGAGGCCACAACACAAACGATTTTTGTAATTCTTTTACGGAATATTAGTAACAATATTTTGTGTGAGATAGAAAGTTAAAATTTAATATCTCTCTATTTTCTTTTAATACTTGAGTCGAAACCATTTTTTATCAGTTTTTCGTGTTTCATAAAAAACGTTGTCACTTTAATTTTTCTGAAAAGATAACTAAAAGTTTGCAACAGCTTTTTATGTGATAAAATAAGTTTGAATCTGTTTTTCTTTCAGAAATTTTTAGTCGAAAACCAATTGTTATAAATCTAAGCAGCATTTTTTAAAAATTTTAATTTCTTGTAAAAAAAATACCGATTGGATTTTTTCTGTGAACATTAACGTTGATAACAAAATTTTGCATAGAATATACAAAAAATGAAGCTTTTGTCTTTATCTGTTCTTGAGATATTCAAATCAAAAATCAGATTCTACAAACTTTGAGCGGTTGGATTTTTCAACATCCGGCATCTCTTTAAAATTATTTGATTTAGGTTCTAGGGACCTTGAAACGTTGTACAGAGTTATAAATGTTGATGTTTAAAACTTACTTACTTAAGGTGGCGCTACAGTCCTGTGTGAACTAGGGCCTCACCCAACAAACTTCTCCATCTAGCTCGGTCCCTAGCTAGATGTCTCCAGTTTCGCGCTCCAAGTTGGGTGAGGTCACCTTCCACTTGTGCGCGCCACCTGATCCGCGGTCTTCCTCTACTGCGCTGTCCTGTGGGTGCGGATTCGAAGACTTTCCGGGCCGGAGCATTGGTTTCCATGCGCTCTACGTGACCCAGCCATCTTAGTCGTTGGACTTTTACTCTTCTTGCTAAGTCTACGTCGCTGTACAGCCCGTACAGTTCGTCGTTCCATCTTCTCCTCCACTCCCCTTCGATGCATACGGGACCGTAGATCACACGAAGAACTTTTCTCTCGAAGCGACCCAAGGTGCTTTCATCCGCTTTTGTCATGGTCCATGCTTCTGCACCGTATAGCAGGACGGGGATGATAAGGGTCTTATATAGCAACACTTTGGTCCCTCGAGAGAGGACATTACTACTCAATTGCTTTCTTAGTCCAAAGAAACAGCGGTTAGCAAGAGTTATTCTGCGTTTGATCTCAGAGCTGGTGTTGTTTTCTGCGTTTACAGCGGAGCCTAGGTAGACGAAGTCCTTGACTACCTCAAAGGTACGTCTGTCGATTGTGACGTTTTGACCAAAACGTCGGTGTTGTATGTCCTTTCTAGACGACAGCATGTACTTTGTTTTGCCCTCATTAACCGTTAAACCCATTTTTGCCGCCTCTGTCTCAATACTCACAAAAGCCCCATTGACATCACGCTGAGTTCTTCCGATTATGTCAATGTCATCAGCATATGCCAGTAATTGGACAGACTTTTGAAAGATAGTGCCTCTAGTGTTGACGTGTAGCTCTGCACTATTCTTTCAAGCACGATGTTAAAAAAATCGCATGACAGCGCATCACCTTGTCTAAAACCTTTTTTGACATCAAAAGGTTCTGTTAAGTTGTTTCCAACCTTTATGGAGCAGCGTGAATTCTCCATGGTCATCCTGCACAAACGGACGAGTTTGGCAGGGATGCCAAAACTAGACATGGCTCTATACAGCTCGTCCCTGTAGATGCTGTCATATGCGGCCTTGAAATCGATGAAAAGATGGTGGGTGTCGATTTGGTGCTCTTGAGTTTTTTCCAGGATCTGCCGTAATGTGAATATATGATCAACTGTGGACTTTCCTGGTCTAAAACCACACTGATAAGGACCTATCAGGTTGTTGACGATGGGCTTTAGACGTTCACATATTATGGCAGAGAAGATTTTATAGGCGATGTTAAGTAGACTTATTCCTCTATAGTTGGTGCAGTTTAGAGGGTCTCCTTTTTTCAGGATCGGGCAAACAATACTGAGGTTCCATTCATCGGGCATGTTTTCTTCCGACCATATCTTACAGATAAGTTGGTGCATGCTCCTAACCAACTTATCTCCAGCTGTTTTAAAGAGCTCGGCATTCAAGCCATCTGCTCCAGCGGCTTTATTAGACTTCAACTTAGATATGGCAATCTTTACTTCATCTAAGTCGGGAGGACGGGATTGTTGGCTTTCGTCGTCTATATCGAATGGGTCATCCTGCCTGACAGCGGGATTCAGTTCTTCGTCGCCGTTATACAGTCTGCAGAAGTGGTCCTTCCATATCCTCAGCATTGACTGCGGTTCCACTATGATGTTTCCACTTTCGTCTTTGCAGCCTTCGGTTCTAGGTTTATGTACCTGTGAATTTCGTTTCACCTGTTCATAAAACTTTCGAACCTCATTCCTGCTTTTATACCTCTCAACATCTTCGACCGCACGCTTCTCATGCCCTCTCTTTTTCCTTCTGAAAAGTCGGCGTTCCTCTCGCCTCTTCTGCTCATAGAGCTCACGAGCAGCTCTCGTCCTTTTATGCAGCGCCGCTTTGCGTGCCTGTTGTTTGGCTGCATTTGCCTGCCGACATTCCTCATCAAACCAGGGGTTCCTTGTTGGTGGCTGTTTGAAACCCAGCACATCAGAGGCGGCTTCTCTGATTGCATCTTGGCAATGTTGCCACTGGTTTTCGATACATTGTGTTGGCGGCAGAGAACTTCGAGAGAGGTTACTTGTCACTCGGTCGGAAAAGGATTTGGCGATCTCTGGCGATTGTAGCCGTTCGACGTTGTATCTTCTCCCAGCACCTCCCTGTTTTGCCTTGGGTCTGGAAATCCGAAGTGCTACCCTGGCTACAACGAGGTAGTGGTCCGAGTCGATGTTAGCTCCTCGGAAAGTTCGTACATCCATAATGCTGGAAGCGTGTCTGGCGTCGATCGCAATATGGTCAATCTGGTTGACGGTAGATTGATCTGGAGAAGTCCAAGTTCCTTTGTGGATGTTGAGGTGTGGAAAACGCTAACTGGCTACCATGACGTTTCGCCCCGCAGCAAAATCTATGAGCCTGAATCCATTATCGGAAGTGTTGTCGTGCAGGCTGTTTTTCCCGATTATTCCACCAAAGATGTCTTCCCTTCCTAGCTTGGCATTAAAATCGCCCAGGACTATTTTAATATCGTAGCTAGGGCACTGCTCATATGTTTTGTCTAAGAGCTCGAAGAACATATCTTTGGTGTTGTCGTCTTTCTCTTCTGTGGGGGCGTGCGCGCATATCAGGCTAATGTTGCCGAATTTAGCCTTGATGCGTATGGTCATGAGGCGCTCATTGATGCACCTATAGCTCAAGACTTCTTGCCTAAGTCTGGCTCCAATGACGAATCCGCATCCAAATAAGCGCTGTTGGTTTTCGTGGTAGCAGTCACCATAGTAAATATCGCAGTTTTTCATCCTCTTTTTGCCCGGCCCATCCCATCGTATTTCCTGGATGGCGGTGATATCTGCTTTATATCGTTCTAGGGCCTCCGCTAATTCTTCGGCCGCACTTGGTCTGTTAAGGGACCTAACATTCCACGTGCATATCCGAAGTTCGTTGTCCTTTATTCGTTTGCGTTGGTTGTCAACAGTAAATCCGTCTGTATCCGAGGCTTGTTGGTGCTTCGCAACTTTGAAAGCTTTTACGTGGCCAGGAAGTCACCCCGACGCACAACCTCCAACCTGGAGGGCCAGATCCTAAGTATAACTCCAAGGATGGGGAGCCGGATAAAACCGCTCCTTACAGGCCTGGGCTCCGAATAAGTCGAAGAAGCCCTATAAGGTGTTCACTAAGTAGTTCAACCTTACTGGAACTGTAGACGCCACCGTTGATTCCATCTCGGGAATTCCTCCGCTGCCGTCTGGATAAGGAGAGGTGCCTTAGTGGAAACACCTCTCCCCACCTCTCTCGTTTGCTGCCCCCAACAACTTTCCACTGGGGTTGGAACCCAATCTCCAGTTGAGGTACTAGGCACCCGATGTTCACCACGTGGAGGTGAGAGTAGGAGTTGATAGACAGAGGTTAAAAATAAATAAATAAATAAATTGGGTGGCGCGACAGTCCGTTGAGAACCAAGGCCTAGTGACTTACAACTCTCAACCATTCCTGTGTGCGAGTAATGTTGTCAGGAATGGAGGGGACCTACAGTTTATATGCCGACTCCGAACGGCTAATTTTGAGAAAGCACTTTTTCATGACAATAGTTACTCTTGGAGAATTTGTCAAATCCTCGCAAGAGGCAGTACCCGTGAAAAGACTTTAGATGGCATAGGCAGGGATCGAACCCAAGACCTCTAGCATGACAGTCCAACGCACTAACCATCATGCCACGGGTACTACAGATAGACAGATAGACAGAGGTTGGTTTTAAGAAAAAACCTATGGACGCTTGTGTCCTCTTGAATGCACATGTCTACCATTTGAACATTTAAAAAATAAACATAAAAAAGATGCTGGGATTCGACTCACACTAATAACTTCCCATCCCATCTGTCGATTTGTCTAGCTTAAAATTTTGTAGGTTTTCGTGTTGGGTTAAAAAAGTTGTCAGTTGAATACATTTTACAATAAAAGTTTTAGTATTGTTTTTTAATTTTTTATTTTTTGTAAGAATGTTGGAAACAATATTTCTTATGAGTGAAAATTAGCTTAAAGCTATAATTTTAAGTTCTTGAAAAGATATTTGAGTCGAAAATAACTACCAACTTTTATTCATTTTTTGTTTGTTTTTTTTTATTTTTTGTAAAAAAATTTGTAAATTTGATTTTTCTCAAAATTTTATAAGTTAAAATTAGTTGCAAGCCAAAATCTCAAATTTTTAAAAGATATAATGCGAAAATCAATTTTTACCAACTTTTGTTAAATTTTCTTTTAAGTTTTATTTTATTGTAAGAAAAACCCGTAATTAATATCCTCTTAAAGCACCACATGTGGCTGTGGCAGATACCACCATTTTTGTTGTAAGTTTGAACAATTTGTATGCGTTGCGCAATAGTTCGGCGATCCATTTTAACCATTAACAACCAAGTTTAACAGATGTTGAATTCCACATTTCAACCCACAAAGTGGAGAGCCTGTTATAACTATTGTGGACTTAAATAATAACGACATTCCCTGATTTTTGGTACATTGACGCAAACTTAACACAAAATTTTCCTAGACTTTCCCAGAGATGTTCAGTTGCACATACTTTTGACTACATAAATCCCTATCATCGCGACGGCAGTACGATTTCAGGGCTACACGAAACTAATTTGTTGCCAAACTTTTTTACTATGCCACCTTGCACCATCTTGCTTAAACTCAGTTTACTCCTTTTACCCAATTCAAACCCGCAACAGCTGTCAGTCGAAAAACCAGGACCGATGACACCCTAAGCCAGCGGTTACTTCCAATTTAAATTCTCTTGAATAACGTAAGGGTTCTCCAGTACCCCATGAGAGAAGGTTTAGTTTATTTACGTCGCCTTTCAGGCAAACATGAGCCTCATCTGTAATCATAATCGTGACTCGTGAGATTTAACCGTGTAACAATTGCTATAAGGGAAAAATCACTGTTCTACAAATGCGTGATGTGTGATTGGTTATAGTCCTGAAAAATGTTGCATTTTTTTTCTTTACAAAACCTCAAGATTCGTTTACCTACCTCAAATAAAGATATCGTTGTGATTTTTTTAAATCCTTGTGGGTCGGTTCATAACAAATGATTACAGTATTTCGTAATAGTGTCTTTTAAGTTGTATTTGCAATTTTTGTACTCAAATCTCAAGGGCCATTTCTTGACCAACTTGTTTTTCTGCAAGTCCCATCACACAGTAATTACTTGTACCTGGTCTATATAGGTAAGGTTAGGTTAGTTTAAAGTAGCTGTTCATGATGGAAACGGACACACTTAGGCCAGTTTAATGGCCCATTGTGACACCACATAAATCTTGAGGCTTCTTCTTAAGCTCAATAGAGCCAGTTTGAGTCGCTTACGAAACGTGAGAGGCTGATTATGCTGATATGATTAAGATCGTTTAGATTGTTAAAGAAGAAATCTCCTAGGTAATTCTTGCGTTTTTGAGCTAGAGCTGGGCATGTACAGAGAATGTGAAGAACTGTTTCCTCCTCTTTTTCGTCCATACAGCTTCTGCAAAAGTCATTAGATAATGTACGCCTAGTCACGTTGCGTGCTTTCCTATTAGACAGTGTCCGGTTATGACACCTACTATCGAGCTTATATGCGATCTGCTTAAAGGTAGCAAGCACCTTGAACGTTTTAAATCCAGGATTGGGCAGATGTTTGTTGTGACCTTATACGTGGTGATGATGTTCCATGTGGTGATTGCCTTCTTCATAGCGTCTTGCATTAGCAACAGTTTACAAGTAGCGATTGGTATGCCAGTGTGTGCCAAACTTGGCAGGATGGGCTGCACTGTACTGTTCCTGGCGAGTTTATCTGCCTTACCTAGAATGTTTCTATGGCCCGGCACCCAGCAAAGGTGAATATTAAACTGTTGTGCCATCTCCATTAGAAATGATCGAGAGTTATAGACTATTATAAAGGTTATAGAGACAAAGTCCAGTGATTTGAAAGCGAACTGACTATCTTAAAAAATACGGATGTCAGATGTTGATATCACGTTTTCTTTACGCCAGGACAATACTTATTTTATCGCCAAAAGTTCTGCCTGGAACACGCTACAATGATTGAAATGGAGGAATGAATGACTTAATTTCAGTCGTTCAGAGTACACACCTCCACCAACCTCTCAAGAGGTGTTAAGTAGACTAAGGTGTCCAGTGACGTAGATGGGGTCTTATTTAATTTGTCGCGGTTTATATCTTTCTCTAAGGCAGTCCACCATACTGATATCAAAATCGGTCAAGAGCCCTTTCGCGTTTTGACGTGTTGTTTTTACAGGTCCTTGCTGCAGTAAGGACACAGTTTACCCATTCAACTCAATTGGTTTGCTGTGGTGTTTTTCAGCCACACCAGAGGCCTTTAGGATTTTCAACGCTTGCCTTTGTGTATATAGGCTTTTTGAGAGTTTCCCCTTTCCATTTCTGGATGTACTCTCAGTAGTAGTGATAGGGCCATTTATTCAAGGTATTAACACCTTCCACACTTGCCACTACTCCCTTCTCTGTGTTGGGCGCAGGAGATATGGCAACGGGCTTTGACGCCAAATTGCCGAACGATCTTCAAGAGATACTGGTCTAGTTAATTCAGAGGTCGCCAGGTATCTGGATACTCCTTTAAAGACTGATCAATAAAAATAAATGGTAGTTTGAAAGGGAGAGATAGGGTAAGGAATCAGTTGATGTTAAGAACATTATTCTGATATGTACGGAAATGATTAGGATCGCTAAACAGCAATTACCTAGGGTGGGAAGTAGTACCGGAGAGAGGAGCGCTGTGTAGCTTTTTCGCCATTACAACGTGAGAGGTAGGATGAAGTTGGTGACATAAGCCTTGTATATGTGAGTAGGGGTCATTATTTTGAAAAGGTCGAGGGATAATACAGTCCTTTGGTTTCAGGACTCATATGGAGAAAATTCTCGAGATTCATTGACCTTACTCAGCTTCTACAACTATACAGATTCGACGTTCAAAGTAGTAGAACGTTGGTCTATGCAGTGAAATGTTAATTTTTGAACACAAGCTGATGATTCACAATTAGTCTTCTACCTTCTTATATTTTGCTGTGCTTTTTCAGTAGCAGTTTTACCATAAACTTTTATATTAATAAGTTGATGGCTAACTTTGTTAAGCCATTTTCCAATTACGTGGCACATATTTTAGTTTATATTTATTATAAATTTCTTCATAAAAGTCCATTTAGGGCATTTTTGTCAATAACTGACCAGTTATAAGATTGTGATCTGATGACTTCTTATTAGATAAGTCATGTTGAATCATGCTTCCTACTTTTTTGAATGTGACAAAATTAGTTTTATATTCGTCGTTTCTATCAACAAACTGAAAAATAAATCTGTAGCCGTATTTGCTGGAAATAGCCTAAAAACCTTAGAAAAAAAAATCAGCTTTTTGTTTAGATTTTGTGTCTGCCCGCACTTTAAAGACCCTTTGCTGATTTTTATTAGAAGTATTCATCAGAAACTCATTGACTTTGTTTTTGAAATGCCTTATCATCTGGAAAGCTTGTAGTTTGCCATTTAATTCCTTCTTCTTTACTTAGATTTAATTATTATTATTTATTTATTTGATTTAATTCTATTTCCATCAAGTTCGAAATAGTTTTAAAAATTTCTTCCGCAGCCTGTTCCACATCAGCAATAAACTGTTTTACTTCATGACCAATTTTGGTCAACTTTTAACTGCATCCCCCAGGCTTTTTAGGCTTTCAAGTTTATCTCTGACTTAATTATTCTTTTACAGACAAAATTTCCTGATCTGACGATAAATTGTTATTTTCATCATGCATGTTTAATATTTTTTGTAATATGAATTCTTTATAAATTTTATTAATTTTGTGTACAGTTGGATGAGTAAAAGTTCTAATGTCAGTCTCATGTGCGTGTTTTTAGTAAAAACAAAAACACTAAACAGTAAATGTAAGTTGGTATGAAAATTTCTTAGATTAAGTCAAATTAAAATGCAAACAAAAAACAAAGACTTAACGTTTTTTTTTAAATTTTATTTCCCTTCATCGCAATGTTCATTTTGATTAAAACCCTTAATACATTTTTTTCTTAAAAGCAATTAAAAACCGTTTTTCTTTATGTAGCAAAATTGGTTCAGTGAAATTTTACATGGGAAATCTTTATCAAGAGTGTTTTAAAATTAAGTGATGTGGAAAAGGATTCATGTTTGGAAAATTATACTTTCTTAAACCTAATAATCCTGAGCGCAACACTTATAGAGGGAATGGTTTAAAGTTTTAGCCTTGTAAGTTTAAGATCTTGTCTTGTTTGTTTTCGAGCTCTTAATGCAAAAATAGATGTAATACAAACAACCCACAGTGCCTAACAATTTTCAACTATTGGTTCTTGGATATTTTTCCACTTCCTAACAAAAATCAGAACGTATAAAGATGAAGAGTATGGAAATGAATGTTTTATGATTTATGAAAAGATATAAAAGGTCGACATGTTTTATATTGGAGGATAACAAAATCAAAAAAGAGGCTGGGATGTAACCCACCCTGATAACTTCCCATCCTGTCTGTCGATTTGTCTCGCTTAAAAGGTTTGAAGGTTTTCGTGTTTTGTTAAGAAAGTTGTCAATTGAATTATTCTAAAAAATTAAAAAATTAATAACAATGCTTTGCATATGCTGAAACAGTTTTATTTCAAAATCTATTTTTTTTAACTAAATTTTTTAGTCGTTACCCAGTTTTTAAAAATTTTAATAGAGTTTCTTAAAAGTTTTTATTTCTTATATACAAAAATACAAATTGAATGAATGAAATTAAATTGAAGCCAATAGCTTCTATTGTTCACTTGATATCAAGACCGAACATAATTTTTACCAAATGTTCGTACTGTTTTTTGTAGATTTTATTTTTTTTTATGAAAAAATGGAATGTTGTATTTTTATCAAAAATTCACTGAATGTCGAAAACAATATTTCAGATGATATAAAATAAGTTTGAAACCAATATTTTTAAATTTTGAGAAGCTATTTGAATGGAAAGTACATTTTCAGCAAGTTTTAGTATTGTTTTTTTGTAGGTTTCAATTTTTGTTAAAAAACCGTCAATTTGATTTTTCTCAAAATTTTTTCAAATAAAATAAGTTTAAAGCCAATATCTCAATGTTTTTTAATATATTTGTTTAGATTTGTAAGACTTTTAAAGTTTTTTAATTTGTTTGTAAAAACTATCAATTCGAATTTTCAAAAAATTTTACCGAATGTTTAAAATCTCAAAATTTCGAAAAGATATTTAAGTCGATCAATTTTTACCAACTTTGAGTAATGTTTTTAAGGTTTTTATTTTTTATAAAAGAAACTATCAATTCGATTTTTTTTTTTTCAAAACTTTATTTTTCATTGCACAAAATTGTTTTGGAGTTGAAATCATTTTTTGTTCGTAAAATTTTTGGGGTAGCAACATTTTTTTTTAAGTTTCTTTGATTTACAAGAAACCGTCAATTAGATTTTTTTCAAAAAATATATTTGTTTGGTATCACGTTACAGTATATTATGTAATATTTAATTCAAGTCTCTAGCGTTTTTGGTTCGTAAGATATTTAGGGTCAACCAAAATTTTCACCTTTTTTAAAACTGCTATGGTAAAAAAACCACCCACGCAATTTTTTTGAGAGCCCTTTCTGCATCTTTCTGAATTATTATATGTATAATAAATACTGGCTCTTGGGCTATGGAACGTCACGAAACGTACGGACGTATGTAAAAGGCAGTCCTGAAACGAAAGGTTTTTTTTTGTTCAATACATAGAACACCCGTACGTTCAAGACACGCAAGATCGGCCGAGCACATCGCCACGTTCCTTGAAAGTGTTCAGCAGAACACGAGGCAATATATTCCTCGCCATTCATAAGAAGTCGGCCTTTCGCAGACTTCAAATTTGCGAATTTTGCGTCGGGACTTGGGACCCAGAAGCTCAAAGTTTATAACCATAGACAACGGCTTTTAGAAGGGTCCCCTTATTTTCGACGAAAAATCATCACGAGGTGCATTTTTGGATGAGCAGCTGTATTTACAAGCAAAATTGACGAATATGGGACGACGAAAATCCACGCTTGGTTTACTAAAAAAATGTACCGTTTGGTGTGCATTTTGGTCCAACGGCATAATTGGTCTGAACGTTTTTGAAAACAACGTTAGTGATGCGGTCACCTTCAACACCTAACGCTACATAACGATGATACCTTTTTTATGATGGCCCAAATTCAACTATATGGACCTCGACGACATGTGGTTCTAGCAGGACGGGCGGCGCTCCGTGCCACACATCAAACTCCACGATTGACATTTGGCATGAAAGATTTGAAGGTAATGTTATCTCTTGCAGGTATTATGTGAATTGGCCGCCAAGGTCAATCGATTTGACAATTCTAGACTTTTTACTGTGGGGTTTCTTGAAGTCACGGTCAATTGACCGATGCCCTAAAGGTAAACATAACACAGACCATCGCTTAAATTCAGCCGCATCAATGCCGAAGAGTCATTCAAAATTGTACCACTCGGATTCGAGGGATCGTAGGAATCCGAGGCGGGCATTTGAATGATGACATGCGCCTTTCAAAAAATAAATCTGTTAGTACCTCACAAACAGCTTGTTTTATTCCATTTCAACATCTACCCCTACTTATTGAAAAATGGAGTGATTAAGAAAACGAAGTGATTTTTCTACCTAAGTGTAAATTTTGACATTTGTGGACGTTTCAGTGTCCTAAGAATCTAAACCAAAGGTCTTAAGAGAGAAGTCTCCGTATGAGTGTCTACGTACGCTCGAATGTTAGAAAGTCCGTAAGTTCGTGATATCATTTTTGTCGTCCACATCTCAAGAACCAGTAGCGTTATCGAGTTCAAATATTTGGTTTTAAAGATAATGACAAAGAAATATGCAGAATGGATTTTCAAAAAAAACGAGTGGGTGGTTTTTTATTAAAGCAATTTTATAAGCGGAAATGTTGGTTCAATCCGAATATCTTAACAAACTAACCAATAACGCTTGCAACCTTAACAAAATTTAATAATTTATAAATCACAAAAACTGAAAAACATATTTGACACCTCGAATTTTATAAACAAAATCTAGTATTAACTCCAGAACAGTATTATGCAACGAATAATAACGTTTTTGAAATATGGTTACATTTTGAAAGAAAAATCGGAGTTACGTTTTTTTATCAAAAAAGAAACATTACTAAAAATTGGTAAAAATTTATTTTTGACTTGAATAAAAACTAAAAATTTTATATTATAAAATAAAATATATTCTTTTTCACGTTTCATAAATTTTGTAGTAAACAATTTAACAAATTTGAAGTTCGAATCCAAACTTCTTTTACGGTACGCAAATTACTGATTTGATATACAAATAGTAGGCATGTTATTGGGGTTATTGGGGTTAGCAAACGAGCGAACAGGGGAGAGGTGTTTCCACTAAAACACTTCTCCTTATCCAGACTACAGCAGAGCAATTCCCGAGATGTAATCAATGGTGGCGTCGTACAAATATCCTAGTTGCGAAGCACCAACAAGGATCTGATACGGACACATTTACTGATAAAGAACCTTCTTAACCCAAATCAAACGGCAAATCAGATTTTCTAAGTACTTACTTTATTCAGGACCGAAATCTAGACATGCCTATAACTGAAGATGAAATTGTAAGTATTCTAAATAAAAGTTAAACTAAGCAAAGCACCAGAATAGGACAGGATTACTTATGAATTCTTCATACATGTAACAGATGGCTTCAAAGTAAAAGAAGCCTTTGTGAAAACAATTATCTTTTGCATATTTAAAAAAGATTATACAAATCAGCCGAGTAACTTTAGTAGAATCTTCTTTATGAATTTTGTGGCCAAGATTATGATGGGAATTTTCAACGAGAGGCTGCACTCATGGGTGGAAGCAAATGATATACTAACAGAATTTCAAGCGGGCGTGGCGTTAGGAAAAGATATTCGACGGTGGATAACATTTATAATCTGGCATCAATCGTTCATCTGAAGTTGGCACAAAAGAAGATGTATGCATTTTTTGTTTTGATAAAATGTCAAGAAAATTGCTTATCTACAAACTACATACAATAGCAGTTTCGACAAAATTTGTAAACTTGTAACATATACCCCAACACACAATCAGCTGTTTGGACGAAAGAAGAGCTCTACGAACATTTTGAGACACTTTTTGGAGTCAAACAGGGATGCTTGCTATCACCGTTGCTTTTGGCATTGTATATAAACGATTTGCATGAATCTTTAGGAGGAGGACTCTTTATTGACTTGTTCAACATAAGGTTGCTGCTTTATGCAGACGATATGGTTATACTGGCGGATGATGTCAAGGTCTTGCAGCAGATGACAACGCAACTGGAATGTTACTGCATTAAATGGAGCCTAGAAGTAATTCTATCTAAATCCGAGATAATGGTGTTTAGAAATGGTGGAATGTTATCTAGTCAAGAAAATTGGCCATTAAATGGAGAGAATTCCAATCGTCTCGAACTATACTTACTTAGGAGTTTTACTTTCACCAAACATGTTATTTTCAAAGCACGTAGAAAAGAGAAACACTGCAGCCAAGAACAGCATAAAGAAACTCAAAATCTTATTAGAAAATGTTAACTTCTAGATATAAAGTTGGAAGTTAAAATCATTTTACTATTACTACTGATAAAGAACCAAACAAACGAAAAATAGACAACGAACTTCGGATCTGTTCGTGGAATGTTTGGTCCCTTATAATAGACTACGCCATCCAAGAACTACGATGGGCAAACGGAAAATAAAACTCTTGTACGAAACATATGAGCAGTGCCCTGGATATGACATTTAACTTGTCTTATCAGATTTTAACGCCAAGCTAGGAAGAGAAGACATCTTTGGTGGCATAATTGGAAGATAAAACCTGCTCGAAACCACCTCCGACAACGGATTCAGGCTAATCAATTTCGATGCGGGGCGAGACATTCTGGAAGCTAGTACGCAGTTCACACATCTTGATATCCACAAGGGGACATGGAAATCTCCTGATCAATCAACCGTCAACCAGATTGACCACATTGCGATCGATGCACGACACTTATCCAGTATCCAGGATGTCCGACCATTCCGAGGGCCAACATTGACTCGACCCACTACCTCGTTGTAGCCAAGACAAGGCTACGGATATCCCGATTCAAGCCAAACCAAGGAAATACTGTGGGAAGATTCGACGTTAGACGACTACAATCGCAAGAGACTAACATGTCGTTTTCCGATCGAGTCGATAACAACCTCTTAAGAACTCCTATCCTGCCTGCATTAAGCATTAAAAAGCAGTGTTAACATTGCAATGACCACAACGAAACCTCTGGTTTGATGACAAATGCCTGCAAACGCACGCAGCTAGCCAACAGGCATACAAAACATAATGGAACAAAAGGTAGCATGACAAATGCACGATAAGGGAGATAGAGGGATATCATAACAAGATTTAAATTTCTAAATTTTAACAAAAAGTAAAAAAACTTCCCAAGGGTACCAGCTACTAACCGAAACCTGTAAAGACGATCAGGGGAACATCATAGTAAAACCGCAGTCTTACCGCAGTCTATGTTGAAAAAATTGAGAGAACACTTTTCCAAATTTTATAACGGCGACGACAAATCGAATTCAGCTGTAAGGGAGATAGAACCACTCAACTATTCGACGCAGATCAATGATTCCGCCTACCTGACCTCGACATAGTGAAGATAGCTATATCTTATATGAAATCCAACAAAGTTGCTGGAGCTGACAAGTTCACTATTTTATTAGTTTAAATATTAGGTGAACAAAGACAAATATTGTCTTCAAATCTTGTATCTCATTCAAAGTTTTGTTACTAATATTTTGTTCAAGTTTTAGAATTTTAGAAAAATTGACAGATGGGCACTGTGCCCATTTATAAGTACCCTCACTCTAGGTCTACAAATTACCCACTCTGACATATGCAAGATATTTGTTAAATAAGTTTAAAAATACAAACTTATAACTAAGTGATTCCTCAGTATGTTTTATTTTGGTAACTTGAAAGGAAGTCTACTTGTAAACTTCCCATAGGAAGTTATTGTAATGGGTCCGATTTCTCGACGTTTCAAGGTCCCTAGAGTCGAAATAAAAGATTTTTAGAAAGATGTCTGTGCTTGCGTGTGCACGAACGTTCGTACGTCAGTACGTTCGCGACGTTTTGTTCCTCTACCATTGCTCAAGAACCAGAAGAGATATCGACTTCAAATAAATTTTGTTATACAGATAAAGAGGCAGAAAGATTCAGAAAATTTGCTTAACCCTAAATATCTAACGAACCAAAAACGCTAGAGACTTGAATTAAATTTTATATGATATTTGGTAATGTGATATCAAAGAAGTATATTTTTTGAAAAAAGTCCATTTAACGGTTTTTTTTTTAAATCAAAAAAACTGAAAAAAAAAATGTATCACCTCCATAATTTTATGACTCAAATATGATTTCATCTCCAAAACAATTTTTTGTTACGAAGTATAATGTTTTTGACATCTAATACAATTTTGAAAAAATCTAATTGACAGTTTTTTTATAAAAAATAAAAACCTAAAAAAATTAATAAAAGTTGGTAAGAATTGATTTTCGACTCAAATATCTTTTCTAAACTATAAGATATTTTCTTTAATTTACTTTTATCTTTCAAAAAATATTGTTCTCAACATTCAGTAAAATTTTGAAAAAATCGAATTAACTGTTTTTTACAAAAAAATAAAAACCGAAAAAAAAAATTTACAAAAGTTGGTAAAAATTGATTTTTGAGTCAAATATCTTTTCAAAAATTTTAAATATTGGCTTCAAACTAATTTTATCTTATAGAAATATTGTTTTAAGCATTCGGTAAAATTTTGAAAAAAATCGAATTTACAGTTTTCTTACAAAAAATAAAACTCTAAAAAAAACAACACTAAAACTTGGTAAAAATTTACTTTCGACTCAAATAGCTTTTCAAAAATAAAAAATGTTGGCTTCAAACTTATTTTATTTCACAGAAAATATTGTTTTCGATATTCAGTAATTTTTATATAAAAATCCAACAGTCCGTTTTTGCATACAAAATAAAATCTACAAAAAAAAGTACGCTAATTTTGGTAAAAATTGATACGAGTACATGTAGACAAACTTTTAAGCAAGACAAATCGACAGACGGGATGGGAAGTTATCAGTGTGGGTCGCATCCCGGCCTCTTTTTTATATTTTTATCACGTTTGGAACTGTAGTACCCATGGCATGATGGCCTATCATGCTAGAGGCCTTGGGTTCAATCCCTGGCTGTGTCATCTTAAGTTTTTTTCACGGGTACTCAATCTGAAAATCTATGAATCGGCAAATTATCCAAGAGTAATTCTTGTCATGAAAAGTACTTTCTCAAAGTAGCCTTTCGGGTTCGGCTTAAGACTGTAGGTCTCCTCCAACACTAACTAGGCCCTAGTTTTCCACTGACTGTTGTGCCATCTGATTTATATTATTTATTTATGAAACTGTATGTTTTTAGTCTTTCATTAAAATAGTATTGAGATATGTAAATATCTATAGAGGGATATAAGGAGATATGAGAAGTGAGACATGTTTATATGATTTCGATGTATATTCATATGTTTAAATACATCTGGAACATACATTAGTCTGATTTTTGGCAAGATAAGCTTCCTTCCAATTGTACTGGATTGTTCACTGTGGCGTATGCGTACTTTTTTATTTTAATTTTTCTTAGAAATCATATTTCTCATAACATACATTTCAATTTATCATGCAGATGTATACCAATCTTAAAAGGAGATTAAATCTTCAAAAAACATTTCGCACGAGTAGGTTCACACCTGTCTGTTAAAAAAAAGAAAGAAAACAAATAATAGACAAAATCTGCCCATATAACATCAGAAGAGTAAGAATAAGAAGAAAAAACAACTTTCCCTCTTATTCAAATGTTCAACTGTTCATAGAAAAATAATCATTTTTCTCATGTTTCATTTTCAGCCCTCTCGACCAAAATAATCACTCGACACCCGGAACCCTCTGATTTCATGCGTCAAAAATTAAATCATACAACTCTAGTCTTGAAGATGATAAAAACGAGATAAAAATATACATAAATAAAAAAAGAAAATAATAATAAAATGAAATCACAAACAACGATGAAGAAGAAGACGATGTGTCGTTCTCGTTGTCGAGCAACGACGACGAGGTAGTCATCGTCCTAGAGTGTCGTTTACTCTCTTCTCTTCCCCTATAAGCCAGAAATCATCTTCGTTTATGGCGGCACTCTGCAATTCATTTAACTCAACATCCATCAACATCTGTGTATCAAATCAATTCCACCCACTGCGTATTCAGTGCTTCTTATATTCATACTTATGTACGTACATACACATACAATTGTATAGGTCCTTGTTGTACATATGGCCATATGAAAACAATCTTTTTATCATTCTTTGCCACCATCATCGATGGCATATCCATCTATCCTCTCATCTCACGGCACAGCAATTCCATATCCTTGCCACCATTTCGGATGTTCCTTGCTTGCGGTGTCAATAAAAAGTAAAAATTTATACAAAGAAACAGCGTTTCACCTCTTATTCATATGCATATACATACATATATACTAATGATGGCACAGATGACACATGATGCTTATGTCAAAAAATCTTGTCTTTCATCGTCTTCCTTATTTTTCATTCCACCCCATAAAATTCGAATCCTGTTTTATAGAAAATATAGAAGAAGACAACAAAAATAAAAAACAAACAAACAGAGATCGTGCTGGTTGCCCTGCTCCACAGGGTGTTCATTAAAAATTTGTTTAATAAGTGTTAACTATTACTCAAAAAAAGTACTTATACGCCTGAGTGTACAAACATAGGATTTTCTATGATTTTAGAGAAAATAAAACTCTAAAAATTCAATTTTATGGTAGAATATCGAAATTTGTATTGTTGTGATAATTTCTAGGACTGGATCAGTATGTTGAATCAAGCGGTTATGTCAACAGGCAAAAGTTTCATTATTGAAGCAAACACAATACAAAAATGATATATCTTTTTGGTATATAAAGGGCCATTTTTTTGAGGTTGGGATTTTCATGCATTAGTATTAGACAGATCACGCGGGATTTCAGACATGGTGTCAAAGAGAAAGATGCTCAGTATGCTTTGACATTTCATCATGAATAGACTTACTAACGAGCAACGCTTGCAAATCATTGAATTTTATTACAAAAATCAGTGTTCGGTTCGAAATGTGTTTCGCGCTTTACGTCCGATTTATGGTCTACATAATCGACCAAGTGAGCAAACAATTAATGCGATTGTGACCAAGTTTCGCACTCAGTTTACTTTATTGGACATTAAACCAACCACACGAATGCGTACAGTGCGTACAGAAGAGAATATTGCGTCTGTTTCTGAGAGTGTTGCTGAAGACCGTGAAATGTCGAATCGTCGCCGTTCGCAGCAATTGGGTTTGTGTTATTCGTCCACATGGAAGATTTTACGCAAAGATCTTGGTGTAAAACCGTATAAAATACAGCTCGTGAAAGAACTAAAGCCGAACGATCTGCCACAACGTCGAATTTTCAGTGAATGGGCCCTAGAAAAGTTTGCAGAAAATCCGCTTTTTTATCGACAAATTTTGTTCAGCGATGAGGCTCATTTCTGGTTGAATGGCTACGTAAATAAGCAAAATTGCCGCATTTGGAGTGAAGAACAACCAGAAGCCGTTCAAGAACTGCCCATGCATCCCGAAAAATGCACTGTTTGGTGTGGTTTGTACGCTGGTGGAATCATTGGAACGTATTTTTTCAAAGATGCTGTTGGACGCAACGTTACGGTGAATAGCGATCGCTATCGTTCAATGCTAACAAACTTTTTGTTGCCAAAAATGCAAGAACTGAACTTGGTTGACATGTGGTTTCAACAAGATGGCGCTACATGCCACACAGCTCGCGATTCTATGGCCATTTTGAGGGAAAACTTCGGAGAACAATTCATCTCAAGGAATGGACCGGTAAGTTGGCCACCAAGATCATGCGATTTGACGCCTTTAGACTATTTTTTGTGGGGCTAGGTCAAGTCTAAAGTCTTCAAAAATAAGCCAGCAACTATTCCAGCTTTGAAAGATAACATTTCCGAAGAAATTCGGGCTATTCCGGCCGAAATGCTCGAAAAAGTTACCCAAAATTGGACTTTCCGAATAGACCACCTAAGACGCAGCCACGGTCAACATTTAAATGAAATTATCTTCAAAAAGTAAATGTCATGGACCAATCTAACGTTTCAAATTAAGAATCGATGAGATTTTGCAAATTGTATGCGTTTTTTTTTTTTTAAAGTTCTCAAGCTCTTAAAAAATCACCGTTTATTATAGCATGACGGTGTTATCAAACCTTAACTCTTTTGAAATGAAATGTGTTAGAGGTGAAGCACTAAAAAGGTCTGTCAGTAGAAGCACTCCGCAAGGTGGTGTTCTGTTCCCTCTCCTGTGGAACATAGTGGTTAACGAATTACTAATATCCCTTGAGAGTGAAGGCTACAGAGTGGTTGTATAAGCCGATGATGTTGCTATCGCCGTCAAAAGGGAACATCCTAATACACTGAGAGACCTCCTTCAAAATGCACTCAATATGCTCACTAGATGGGCTGATCGCTGCGGACTTAGTATTAATCCTCGTACTTTTCACACGGAAATACAAGATCCCAGTAATTGTGCCTCCCTCAATAAAAGGTGTACCACTAATTTTTACCAATAAAGCCAAATATCTTGGTCTGGTATTGGACAAAAAATTAAGTTGAAAATCTAATATACAGGAGAGAGTTAAAAAAGCTACAGCAGCTCTTTGCAATTGCAGGAAAGCCATAGGAAGCAAATGGGGGTTTCAACCTCGCATAACCTACTAGCAATCTACTGGTTGCAGTATGGTGGACCGCAATGGAGAAAGTCACATACTACGACAAACTCAGCAGAGTCCAACGCACTGCATGTCTCTGCATAAGCGGGGCATCTCCTCCATCTGACACCCCTCGACATATTCAGTAAACAAGTGGCAGCGAGTACAGCGATAAGACTCGACGCCTCATCTCAATGGACCAACAACAATGTGAAGCACTCCATCATTTTGAACCCCTTTGGTTCTATACCAAAGTGCATAGACTACACTATTCCTAAACCCCTATTTGGAAAAAACTTCCAGGTATCCATTCCATCCAGAGATGAATGGGAAGACAAAAAACTCCTGGATGACAAAAGCATTCTTTTTTATACAGATGGATCCAAGACAAATGAGGGAGTTGGCAGTGGTGTGTACTCAGAAAAGCTTAATTTAAGCATCACATTCCACCTCCTCAATCATTGTAGCATCTTCCAAGCGGAAATTTTAGCGATCAGAGAGGTTCTCTCCTGGCTAAGAAAAAACGTGATATCAACTTCTGATATCCGCATCGTCTCTGACAGTCAGGCTGCTATTAAATCTCTTGATGGTGTCTCAACCAAATCTCAAACGGCCCTTGCTTGTCGATCGTCTCTTATGGACATGACGCAGCAATTTAACATTCACCTATGTTGGGTGCCGGGCCACAGAGTCATCACGGGAAATCGTAGAGCCGATGAACTCGCTAAAAATGGAACCGTCATGCCACTCATATGGCCTTCATTGGATCTAAAGCGCTCTAAGGACTTGTTATCTTAAAGCAACTCCCTAATAGGTGTCCTTACGGGACACTGTCTTATAGGCAGAAACGCAATACGACTTGGTGTTGCTTCAAATGACTTCTGCAGGAGCTGTATCCACGAAGAAGAAGAGGAAACAATCTCTCACCTTCTCTGCACTTGCCCTGCTCTTTCACTAAGACGCAAACTTTATCTGGGAGACTACTCTTTTGATAATCCCAGCGAACTAGCTAAAAAGGATATCAAATATCTTCTTCGCTTTATAAAAAGCTCAAAATGGTTCGAATAGTTAGAAGTAATTCTCTAGATTCATGTGGTATCACAACGGGCCTTTCTCTTGGCCTAAGTGTGTGGATTCTAATCCGCAGCCACGTTAACCTAACCTCACCCTAGGGTAGAAGCGATTTAACAGACATTTTGTGTTTTGAGTTCTTTAAACTTCCTTGTCTTATTAATGCAAATTAATTCCAACTGTTCTTCAGATGACGACAAGAATATTTTCTTTTGCACTCGTACTGTAGTTCTATCAGAATTCTATATAACACTCAGGAGAAATTTTCTTCACAGATGGAAAACCCTCTGCGTAAAATTGTTCATATAAATCCTTAAAGCCTTAAAATTAGCATTTGTCCCGTTTGTAACAAAATAAAGTAAATTCTCCCGCTTATTATCAAAAGATTGCAGCTACGTCTTTTGTTTCGATAGTTAATTAATAACATCAAGAAATATCTCGAAGATCGAAAGCGTTTTAATGCATATAGCATTAGTTAGGGTATGTGCTTTTTTTATATATATGTATATTATGTGCGCACTCAAGGGGTTACGAATACCCTTATTATTATATTTTTATTATAAAGGGAGGATAGGCTTAGAAAGGAGATACCGATGTACATTGGTTTTAAATGTCTGCACATTGCAATTAGTGGGAAATATTAAGTCTGGTAAAGCATTCCACATTCGTGTAGTGCAACTAAAGAACAAATCCTTGTACTTTACAGTACGTTCGAAATTGGGCTAAAGGGTATACTGCTGAGCATTTATAGAAGAACAGGTACTACGGTTAAATTGTTTAAGAGGAGGAATTTAACTGGTTATTTCATTAGAGCATTGTTTATGAAAGTAGCGATAAAATAATGACAGGCATGAAACCTTACGACGGTGCTTGAGAGATACAAAAGTTTCAGTTAGACAACGGTCACCTATCATTAGAGCTCCCTTTTGAATTCAGTCCAAGAGACTCAAGTGGAGTAGCACCTGTCCACATACGGGAATTGCACTCGAGCTTCGGACGAATATAGGCTTTATAAATTATAGCCAGATCAGAAGGGATACAAAACTCCTTGCACCGTCGGAGAAAAACTCCAAAACAAATGGTTTGTAATGCACATACCTAAGACTGATAGCTGTTCAGTCTCCTGGAAGAGCGTCGGATATCAGATTTGAACCAGTCCGAAACAACTTGAATTGAAAGGTCCGAAAGGTAATTTCTAACTCAACAAAGAAGAAATTCATCAATACCAAAAGCACGCATTTTCGATAAGAGAGCTTGATGCCAAACTCTATCGAATGCCTTTGAAATATCAAGTGCAATAATCTTACTATCTCCAAAACAATGTAGAGATCTATTCACTGTTCGGTGAGATGAACCATGAGATCACCAATAGAACTATTGCTACGAAAGCCGTATAGTCGGTCAATAAGAAGCTTCCGTTCCTCAAGATATTTTTTAAGCTGATAATTAATCAGCGTTCTTATGACCCTAGAAAGAAGGGACGTAAGCGTAATTGGACGATGGTAAGATGTTAAGGAGGAATCGCTTTTTTTAGGGGCAGGCTGAACAAATGCTGTTTTTTATCCAATCGGAAGGAGACCTGCAGAGTAGGAAAGATGAAAAAGCTTGAAAAGTTGTTTTTCATTTCTTTATATTGCTGATAATGCATAAGCATAAAACAAAACTGATTTAGAAGTTGCCTAGAACATTTAACACTTCGCATTAAAACTGAGTTCACTTGTACTTATATACATAGGCCTTCCACGTATATTATGAAGTGTCTTTTTGATAGTTTAAACTTTTGGAAAGATGGCTCATTTTTGAGTTTGCAAAGATTGATATTAATTTTTGAGTTTAAGGTAAATTTCATCCTTAGATAATAATACTCTTTAACAATTTTAAACGCAAACGCCAAGATTGACATTTGGAATAAACGATTTGAGAGTAAGGTTATCTCTCGTAGGGGTGAATTGGCCACCAATGTCATACGATTTGACCCCTATATAATTTTTCCTTTTGGATTTCTTGAAGTTGTAGGTCCATGCAAATAAACCAAAATCCACCGATGCCCTGAAGGTGAACATGACACAAGCCATCGCTTAAATTCAGCCGGATATATGCAGAAGAGTCATTAAAAATTAAACCACTCGGATCCGTGCCACCGTAAGAAGCCGAGGCGGGCATTTGAATGATGTCATATTCCACACTCAATGGCATAGATGCGCCTTTTAAATATAAGAATAATTTTGTTAATACATCACCCACAGCTTGTTATATTCCATTTCAACATCTACCCGCCCTTATTGAAAAACCCTTTAGGACAAGTAGGACAAGCTTGTAATATTATTCTGAGGTTGACAGCATAGTTAAATGCGAAATAAAAAAAAATGTTGTACAATTAAATACTTCATAAACTCTATCCTACTTTTTGTTATTAAAGCTTAATTTTCCATCTTTGCTACTATCCATGATTGACACTTACAGCAATGGAATTTTTTTATGTATTATACCAACAATGCCATCAAAAATACCGAAAGATATTTGGGTCCTCAGGCAATGCAAACAGTTTTTCTTTTTCTCTGATCTACCTTCTTTCCAGAGCTTGAGTATGTGTCGTATCTCTAAGCTGGTTCTTCAGTGACTTACTTAAGTATCTTAAGCACTATTTAAAAAACAACCTACGTCTTACATTTAAATCCTTCCTCTAAAAATGTTCAAGGTTTTGTTTTTTTTTCGAAACACCCTGTTAAATCAAAACGTGTATATAATTCTTAAAATGCACCAAAGCAAAATTAGTGATGATGTTAATGTTATTTCGAGCCTGTCAAACTTCACTTCCTTCTTTTCCGCGTTTCGTTTCTGTTCCTTTGCCAATCCTGCCGCTCCATCGCTCCACCGTCGTACCGACCGTCGCTCGTCGGTAACGTCGCGCCGCGCCTTCATTTAAAGTTAATGTTCCATATACTCTTATTTGCATGTGCGAAAATCCGTAATGCTATCATAAATATCCCCCTCCACCACGCACCGAGTTAGGTTAGAAAGGTGCAAGTACTTACAGATTTGCACCGTCACCCTCGTTTTTCAAAGAAAAAACTGTAACAAATTGGACTCAACAACACGCCTTCGTTTCAAAAAAGGATGAAGCTTCATGCAAAAATAATCCTCATATTCCTCTCCATAAAATAATTTGAAAGTATTATATATTCGAAAAAAAAAGAAATGAAAATAATATGCAAATCGATTTACGCATAAGGAATTCACCCACATTTACAGAGACGAGCAGAGTGGCGTGGCGTCCTCACTCTAATAAGACTTGTGGTTGGCCTCCAACCGCAAACCAACCCTTAAACCCTTACCACCCTCTATATGCTAAGTCCGCACCGCACCCTCTCTGAAACTGACACATTCTAAATTCCGCAACTGCTGGATAGGACGACGAATGCGAAATACATTAGGCTTGTTAGCATGTTGATCGCTGGTTTATTTTTCTTCATTTTTATGCTCTCGTCATTGTTTTCTAACGAAGGAGGAACGAGGGTGTTTTTGGTGCTTAGTCAGAATTTGAACGCGCATAAATTGCGTGCCTTGCGATTTATAACATTATTTAGGTTGCAAAGGGTCAACTAAACCAACCAAGCCGTATACTCGCGTAGTCGTATTAACGCAACGTGATGATGTGTTGTTAGCATTTGACACTTATGACAAGAAATTTAATTTAACTGAGGCATAATCCTTTATAAAAGAAGACATTATCTATAATATCTAATATTACATATTTTTGAAAAGGTAATTGTGTGAAGGTTAGAAATATGAGGAATATTTTAATAAAGTTCTTTATTGTGTTATTGTGGCGATGTCGGGAACATAATTATAATGAAAAGTCATCTAGAGAACTATAAATCAAGTTTAAACGATGACTTTGCTAAGAAAATGTGGTAGACTGAAGAAGGTCAGTTACATAAAAGAGTGTATGTTTTTTAAATCATAACTTTTAACTGAGCAAATTAATTAAAAAGAAACCATGTATTGGTAGTAGTAACCGTGGCATGATAATTAGTGCGTTTGACTGAACTATGGAACGGACAATACCAAAGTACAAAGAACAAAGAACAAGACTAAATGGACGCCTAAAGAAACGCGACCATTGACGCATAACGTAGGCACAAGAGTGGCTTACTGACAAGAATCAAAAACTTATACAAGCGACTTACAGGCCCACACGACTTGGAGGTTACGACATTGAAGTCGTCAATAAAAACTATCAATCTGTAGATTTAGGAGACCTACAGGTTTTCAATTAATAAGAACTGGGATCGCAAGATCCAGTCAGTTAATTCCAGTGACCCGAGTAAATAAAAAAAAAATTGGGTGGTGCAACACACCGTATGAGCACTAGGGGCTAGTTGCCTAGTGACTGACAACTTTCAACCATTCCCATGTGCGAAAACTATTGTCAGGGATGGAAGGGACCTACAGTTTTAAGCCGAATCCGAACGGCAAATTTGATAAAGCACTTTTCATGACAAGAATTAGTATTTAAGAATTTGTCAATTGTCACCCGTGAGAAAAACTTTAGGTGGCATAGGCAGGGATCGAACCCAAGACTTCTTGCATGACCCGCGTATGTTTCCTAAAATCAACAAAATATTTCGAAAAAAAAGCGATAATAACCTTCCGTGTCTGAAACTTCAAATAAGTAAAGGGAACAAAAAAATATGACGATGACTTTTAAATAGTTGAAGATCCGAATGCAAAAGTGGAGGCGGTGGGAGCTACATTCCAGGAAGTGTACAAGGTGAATGTTAGCATTCCCCTAACCAAGAAGTGGAAAACAGAGTCCTAGTTATTCACTTATTATTATGGCAAATGCCATAATATCCACCCAGCAAATGGGACCAAGTCCCTTGATAGTGACTAAGGTTGAGCTTTAACTCCAACCTGTCAAATCTTAAGTTAATAAGTCTTCATCCGAACATCAGCAAAAGTTTTCGAAAGGATCATCAATAGAGCTCTGACTAAGTGGGATGCGGCCAACAAAATAATTTCGGATAAAAATCGGGAAATGACACAATTCATGCTGCGTCTAAACTCGTTTCTGATATCCAATGGAATAAATCAAAACAACAATGCACAGGTGCTGTTCTGGTTGATTTGGAAAAGGCCTTTGACACAGTATATTTAGAGGGTCTTTACCTGAAACTAAACAGGCTTGGGATAAACAAACCATTGTTGTAATACTTTATGATATGCTTAACGGTAGAAAGTTTCTTGTCAAAAGTGGCAATGTAACTTCTACCACAGCATACTTAATTGAAAATGGTCTTCAACAGGGAGCGGTGAATTCACCGATTCTCCTCAGCATTTACACCAGCCATCTGAAAGGCAGTCTTAAAAATGCAGGTCTTACAGAACGGCCAAAAGGTTGAGGTTATTAAAATTCTCTTGCAGCGTGATTTCGTCAAGATTCAGCGATATTGCGACGACTGGAAACTGAAAATAAATGTCCAGGAGTGGGAGACAATTCTCCTCCGGACTCCGTTGGCTAGAGCCACAAGGGATAAGTGTAAGAATTTGAGCAAGATGGTCATTGTTGATCTTCACGGGCAGCCATTAGCGAGCAGAAGTGTAGTGAAGTACCTCGGTATCTCGTTATATCAATATTTCAACAGACATATAAATGGTGCTCTGACCAGGGCCAGAGAAGACTTCGCTCTGACGAAACGGCTGTTTTACAGCAGTCGGCTTGACCCCAGAGTGAAGGTAATTTGCTACAGGCCCTCATACGGACGATGATCGTTTATGGTTGTCCTTTGTGGTTCAATGTTGCCCATTCCCAGATGGAGAAGTTTTAGGTGTTCGAGTGGCAGTATTTACGACGCTGTACCAGCTATTATCGAACAGCTGAATCTTCTTGCGTGCATTACTATTCCAAAGAGGTCATATACAACGGGTCTCGAATCAACAGAATTGACAACTTCTTGATAAAACTCGTTTGAGGTCACATTGCAAGAGCTATGTCTTCGACCAACAATTTAGTTTTCGGGCATTCTATCTGAACAACGCTATGAGTATTTTGAGAGTGCATGCTTAAGCGGCTTCATTCCACCAGAGGCATTCCTCTTTTTAGATAGATGCGGTCTGGTTCAGGATAGATTGGCAGTTCCGCTAATCTACCACGTCAGATGACGAACCGTTTATAGGCGACTCCTGTACAATCGGGGCATCATGGCACAAGGCGGAGCAGTGCTCTTTCGGTTCAGTAGGGTTGTGCAACAGTCCGTTGAGAACTAGAGCTTAGTTACTTACAACTCTCAACCATTTCTGTGCTCGAGAAATGTTGTGAGGGATGAAGGGGTTCTACAGTTCTAAGCTAAACCCAAATGTCTGATTTGAGAAAGCTTTTTTCATGACAAGAGTTACCCTGTTGGAATAAACCTGGCAAGGGGCACTAGCCGAGAAAAATCTTTAAACAGAATAGGCAGGGATTGAACCCCTCTACATGTCTCAAGTTGCGCACCCCAAATTTGGTGATGCAACTTTCCACTTTTGAGCGCCAGTTAATCTGCGGCCCTATGGGAGTGGATTCGGAGACTTTTCGAGTCGGAGCATTGGTTTCCATGCGCTCCTAGTCGTTAGACTTTTACCCTTCTGGCTAAGTATACGTCGCTGTACAGCCCGTACAGCTCCTCGTTCCATCTTCTCCTCCACTCCCCTTCGATGCATACAGGACCGAAGATCACACGAAGAACTTTTCTCTCGAAGTGACCCAAGGTGTTTTCATCCGCTTTTGTCATAGTCCATGCTTCTGCACCGTAAAGCAGGACGGGGATGATAAGGTTCTTATATATAGCGACAATTTGGTCGCTCGAGAGAGGACTTTACCACTCAAGTGCTCTCTTAGCCCACAGAAACAGCAGTTAGCAAGAGTTATTCTTCGTTAAATCTCAGCGCTGGTGTTGTTTTCTGCGTTTATAGTGGAACATAGGTGTAAGAAGTCCTTGACTACCTCAAAGTTACGTCGATGGTGAAGTTTTGACCAAGCCGTCGGTGTTATAAGTCCTTCTTGATGACAGCATGTACTTTGTTTTTCCCTCATTACCCATTAAACCCATTCTTGCCACCTCTGCACCAAAACTTACAAAAGCCCCATTGAGATCACGCTGAGTTCTTCCATTATGTCAATGTCATCAGCTTATGCTTGTAATCGGAAAATTTTTTAAAAGAAAGTTCCTCTAATTTTGATGTCGGAACTCTGCACTCTGAGTGGAAATGAGCCTCGTCGCTCCAAAAACTGGGATTCACACTACGAATGCGCTCCAACTCTGTCTCGCAAAGTGAACCAACATTACTTTCGTTGAGTTCTTGAATAATTTGAATTTTTAATGAATGTAACTTTAAATCCTTTTTTGAAATTTCATGAATAATGGATCTTAAAAGTCTCATGTAGGTTGCCCTTTTCGGTATCAAAAGTTGTTGATTTTGGAGTAAACTCGTTTTAACTGCTTCAAGTTTTCGGGAGTCTCGGAAGTGTTTATAGGTGAATCCGTTGCTCGGAATGTACATTCTGTTTACCACACGCTCACGCTGACATTTCTGTTGAACGTTAGATTTAGGCTCTAGGGATCTTGAAATGCTGACAGATGTCAATATTTTTTTCTAGTTCCTTTATTTTTTATAAACTTTGTCTATACTAAATCAATATTGTTCTAAAGCCTCTTTTAATTTAATTAAGATTATGTATTAAATAAAACTGTTCGCCTTAAATATATTCAAAAGTTGATGAATTTAACTAAATTTTTAAAGTCAACCTGTAAGACTACGACTACAAAATGTCCATCAGTTTTCAGTTATGTTGGAAGTTAAAGTTGCAAAGGTATGAAAAATGACTGACAATCAATCGCAAGGACAATATGTATGTACATATGTATATGAACTTATTTTAATCGCTGGATAAACCATTGCCTATGTGTGTGTGAAACTTATTTCATGATAGCGTGAAAGTAAACAGATGCAAAACAAATAATTGTTTATATGCAACTAATTACATGAAAGTGAAATCCTTCGTATATTTTCAATTAAAACTCATTATTACTCCTACAAATATACGCATATTGTTGCATGTGTACATATTGATGTATATATTTGTTATACATAATATGTTAATATTTTAATTCCCAAAAATCAATTTTTAGTAAATATTTAAATTAAAAAAAAGTACAAGTCGGCAGTTTTTATGTCATAGCAATTGATAGGAACTCCCAAAGTTACGATACAGGTAAATAAAATGACATCGCAATATCCCAAAGGATTGACATTTTCATAAAAACGGTTAACGTCAGCTTTTTTCCAATAATGCGGGTCAAAGCCCCAACAGACTTATTAATACGTATGTACATACGTATGTATCGTATCGTATAGTTACGTAATTGTATGTAGATATACGTATGTCAGCTTAATAGGAGAATTCAAACTCGTCACGTAATCGAAGTTATAGGTGGTTATGGTTGCACGCACCACAAATGTATATATGACTGTTCCAGGAAAAATAACAATAATTATTTTATGCAGAAGGATGCACCTAGAAAGAGAGATGAAGGTTCTTATAACTATGCACACATTTATAGAAAGGATAAAACTGCATCTACGTAATGAGAACAATGCAATTCGCATCATAAACTATATACATACAGTTTTGGTCACATAATTAACCCATACAACGTATCAACAATTTTTCAAGCAGTTAAGTTTTACTGAATCCGAATCCAGTTTTTCAATTTTTTATGACCTCAGGTTTTTAAAATTACGTCTCCTTACATAATTTTGAACTACTAAAAACATTATTTTTAAGGCTTAGGTAAAACAAATCAAACTATTTACCAATTTATTGTATAATGGGTTCAAGTCTTCCTCATTTTTATTATTGATCATCTGTCTGAAACGTTTAATCCACTTATCTGCTTCGTAGAATAAGCTTTCCATGAAAGATTTTAGATGCACAGACCTGCTCATCAGATGTTAATCGTCAAATCAAATCTAAAAATTTAAATTTAAACCTTTGCATCTATCCATGAATGACACTTTTATCAAGGATACTAAAAATGCTCGAAATTCTTGGTATCTGTGTGGGAGGGGTGCGCCGACAAAAGACAGTTTTATTAAGTAAAACTGATTTAAAAGTTTTATTTTAAATACTAAATTATAAGTACAAATTCAAATTAAGTTGTGAAAAATATTACACTAAAGTTAAACTTTAAGTACAATTAGCAAATAATAAAAAAAAAAAGGTCGATGCGTTGCGATGATGTCGTAACCGTAGCGTGTTCGTAATGGTTCTTCTTCTCTGGTCGTTTGTTCTTTTTGTCTAGCTGGTGGTTTATTTGACTGTCGTATGATTTAGCAACGGTGTCAAAGATTAACAGAAGATAATGGGATGATATGGTATTGGCACATCTTTTTTCGGCATACGGACTAGGGGTATTGACAGTAGGCAGATCCTACATCCGGTCATCCTGCGCTGAATCCGCCTCGAATGAATCAGATTCGTTATCGTCATCATCATTTATCCATCGTTTCATAAGATCTGCAGCAGATGACGTTTTATTGGGTCCTTCGTGGTTTCCAATTTTACTTAGTTCGTATCGGTCGTTGCGTTTGATTTTTGTAACTTCATACGGCCCAAGGTACTTAGGTTGAACTTTATGTCCTGGACCAAATTGCGTGCGTTGTATTGCCACAAGGTCGTGCACGGCGTATTTGTAAGCTGGTGTTCGGTTTTTGTCGTAGTTTTTTCTGTTCTCTTGTTGCAACGATTCTATTTGTAGTTTAGCATCTCTTCGAAGCTCAACTCTGCTTGCTTCAAATTCGTTCCTTATCTCCTCTTCCATCATTTCCGAAAGCCTCATATCCTCTTCATTTCTCATTGGTACAAAAGTTCAAACGGTGTCTTTTTTGTAGCTCTGGATACTGTTGAGTTAATCGTCCTTTGAAGTCGTGAAACGTATTGATACCATCTAAGTGGATTTTCAATCGATAGTTTTGTGAGCATTTCTATGATAATGCGGTTCATACGTTCCACCTGACCATTACCCCGAAGAACTCCAGTCGTGATTTGAACGTTTTGGATACTTCTTTGCTCGCAATACTCTTTGAATGCTGTCGATATAAAGCCAGCACCTTTATCCGTTATAATTCGGTGTGGGTTTCCGAATATGTGTTCAAGGAATATCATCTTTTTAAGGACTTCATCCGTCGTTGTTGTCTTGACCGGGAAAATCCACACAAATTTTGTAAAAGCATCCATTACACAAAATATGTATTTGTAGTTTTTAGCTGTTGAGGGCATCGGGCCAAGGTGGTCTAAATGATAATTGTGTAGCGGTATATCAACTTTTTCTATAGGGTTTAGAAAACCTTCCTGTTTTCCGCTCTTTTTTACTGCAAGAATGCAAGACACGCAATTCGAAATAACGTCTGCAACTCTTTTTTGGATACAAGGGAAGTAATATTCCTGCCTAACGATCTTTTCTACCTTTTGGGCGTTGATGTGACCTGGTTCGTGTACGTTTCGAATAATTTCTTTTTGCATGTTTTTCGGGACAACAATTAAATAAGAACCTTTGAGGAGTTTGTACAAAACACCACCTCCGTTAACGTAGTTTTCGTAGCTATCACGTTGCAGCACATTTAAAGTTAATTTACAAGTTTCATCTTTGCTTTGCGCGTTTTTAACACGATGTAAAATTCCGGTTTCGACGTTTGTTATAGTAAGTACTCTGCTAAGAGCATCTACATGTTTCATGGCAGTAGCTGGTTTATGCAAAACCTCGCAATCGAATTCTTCTAGTTGTAGAGCCCATCTCGCTACCCGTAAACATAACTCTTTTTTTCATTATCATCTGAAATGCTAAACAGTCAGTGTAAACTTTAAATTTTAGTCCCATTAGATAAACGCGGAGTTTGTTCAAAGATCTTACTACAGCGAGCACCTCGAGCTCGAAGCTGCTGTATTTTTCTTCTGCAGGCTTAGTTTTGAAACTTAGATAAAACACTGGGTGTAAAGCACTATCGTGAAGTTGGAGTAGGTCTGCTCCAAGGCCTATCTTACTGGCGTAGGTAGGAAATTCGGTTTGTAAATTTGGATTAAAGATTTTTAAGACAGGGTCATTGCACAGAAGATCTTTTAATTGTTCGAAGGCGAATCTTTGCTCATGTCCAAAACGAAATACAGACATAGAGTTTCTTGTCATATCTGAAAGGGGTTTCTCAATTCTTGAATAATTGGGTATGAATTTTCTAAAAAAACCTGTTAACCCGAGAAAGCTTTGCATTTGCTTAACGTTTTAAGGCTCAGGGAAGTTTCTTACTGCTTTCGTCTTTTCGATCGAGGGCTTAACCGTACCGTGTTCGACAATGTGTCCCAAAAATTCTATAGATCGTAACATAAATTTGCATTTTTTCCAATTAAATTGAAGACCGTTTTTACCTGCGACGTCTAAAACTAACAATAATGTATCGAAATTTTCGTATTCATCTTTCGAAGCGATTATAAAGTCATTCACGCACTAGCTTTTTCAAAATGAGATCTTTAAAAATTTGGTTAATATATTCCTGAAAAACAGAAGCAGATATACAAAGACCAAACGGCACTTTACAGAACTCGTACTGTGCATCAGGTGTTAAGAAAGAGGTATATTTTCTACTTTCGGGGGCAATGAGAACGTCTTCCATAAGCGGAAGGGGATATCGTATTTTTATAATTTTCGTATTAAGTCTTCTAAAATCAATGCATACGCGGTAAGCGCCGTCCTTTTTTTTCGTGAGCACTATGGGACTTGCAAAATCAGAGTTACTGGGGATATTAACACCCTCGTCTAACCATTTTGCAATTTCTAACTGAACTATCTCTTTCTCTTTTGGAGCTAATCTCCTCGCGCGCTGATAAACAGGTTTTTCGTTTTCTAACACAATATTCATTTGGTCACATGACTTTTCCGGTTTTTGTGGTCTATAAGTTTTAATGGCGTTTTTAAGACTATCTTTTATTTCAGCATTTTGAATGCCATCAAAATCACAAATTTGTTCACTTTAGGGTCTATTTTGAAAATGTCATTTTCGTAAACATCGTTAGCACAACATGACTTTAAAAATATATAGGGGTTAATTTAACTTGTCCGTTTTCAATGTTCAAATTTGCGTATTTTAAAATCTCTGTACCTATTAATATATCTTCTGATAGCCATTCATCGTTTACGATATCGAAAATAAGCGTATATGTCGTGTCCTGAATCATAACTGATAACTTCAAGGAACCAATCGATTGTCGAATCTCTTGGCCCAACCTTGCAAGGAAAGTACCCGAGTTTTCGACTTCTTAATAAGTGACAATTGACTACCGGTATCGATAAGAGCACTAATAGTAAAACAATTGATTTTTAATTCCACTAAGCCGTCGGCGTGGTAACTCTGTTTACTTTCGATATTTTTTTAGGGCATTTCTTTGATAGGTGCCCAAAATCACTACAATTGAAACATCGTGATCCTTTTTCTTTGTATGGGCAATCACAGGGTGAGCTTGCTGCGCGCGCTCATCGCCCCGATTTCGTTGCCTTTGCACTTTCATTTCGTGATAAATTTTGAATTTGGATTTTAGTTCATCGAAAGTTTTTGCCTCATATAAAATAGTTTTATTTAAAACACTGTCATTTTATTTATATTTTATCCCACCCACTATATAAGACAATAATGACTCATCAATAACTTTTCCCCTATTTGCTATCTGTTTCATATGAAACATATACTCAAGGTATGATTCTTCGGTACGTTTCTTTCGCGCCTCTAATGCGCGATGCACGACCAAACTACACGTTGTTTGACCAAACTCTTTCGTTAACATTTTTTGGAGTTCGTTTCAGCTATGTACCCCCGTTTCTGACTCTATCGCTAACTTCGCAGCACCCCTCAAAAGCCTTCTTGCATACAAATAGCGCTGTATATCATTCCACCCACATACACTTGAAATGTCATCAAATTCCTTTAACCAATCTGTTATATTTTTTCCCGTTTCACCATTGAAAGTTTCAAGTGAATCTTCTACATCTTTAAACACAAAATTATTGTTTTGGGCCATTTTTATCGATTCACTATTTTCAGTATTTTTACTGCAATCGCTTAAACCGTTTTTAATTAGATAGTTTTCAGTTAGATTATCTTCCTTTTCGCTTTCACAGTTATCGACACTGTCCGTTAATAACTTTTCTTCTACTTCAGACATCGAAGCATTTCTTAACTTTTCTATTAATTCTTTTTTTAATCAATAACTTGACGATAAACCACGTTGTTTTAAAAGAAATTGAAGCTTTTTAGTAGATAGTTTCTCTAACTTCATTTAATGCATGTGAACAGAATTACAAATTAAAATAAGAATGTAGCTGTTATGTAAATATCTATTGATTTTCAAGTTCAATATAAAAAATGATACTTATCGGTTTTAATATGTCTGTTATCCGTTTTTTTTTGGAGACTGTACTCAAAGAGAGTAACTTTTTATTCTGTGGGAATGGGAATGACTTTTTTTTCATATAGCACTTTCACAGATTAATTTTTTTTTTTCGTTTGCATGTAACATCTAATTCACTATTTCTTTTCTTTTAATTAATCAAATTATTTGATATTAATCAACACACATAGTTCACAATCCGATACCGAATTTATAGAAATTAAGGGCAGGGGATCTTAACACTTCTGACACCATGTGGGAGGGGTGCGCCGACAAAAGACAGTTTTATTAAGTAAAACTGATTTAAAAGTTTTATTTTAAATACTAAATTATAAGTACAAATTCAAATTAAGTTGTGAAAAATATTACACTAAAGTTAAACTTTAAGTACAATTAGCAAATAATAAAAAAAAGGTCGATGCGTCGCGATGATGTCGTAACCGTAGCGTGTTCGTAATGATTCTTCTTCTCTGGTCGTTTGTTCTTTTTGTCTAGCTTGTGGTTTATTTGACTGTCGTATGATTTAGCAACGGTGTCAAGGGATAACAGAAGATAATGGGATGATATGGTATTGGCACATCGTTTTCCGGCATACGGACTAGGGGTATTGACAGTAGGCACATCCTACATTTGTATCGCCAACCACCCTTTTTGAATCAAACACACCAAGTCACCAAAAATGCCGCTAGATGTTTGAATTTTCTTATGTGATGCAAGAAGTTTTTTTCCTCATATGTTCTGTATACCCCCGTAGCCAACTTTGATCGTACTGTCAAGTAAAGAAATTCCTTTTTTTCGTTGGAAATACTTATTGCACAAACTTTGTTTAACGCTGAAGTTCAGTATAAGTGGAATAGTTATTTCACTAAATGATGGATTTAGAGTGATGACAATCCTCAAGCTTAGGTCCAAACACTGTTCCATTCTCAAAAAATTGACGTCGATACCAAGCAATTGTAAAGACTTATTAAAAATAGTGACTTTCAGGTTAACACTAAACATGCGTCCTGGAGCAGAGTCTTTAATGACAAAATTGACTGGTCTCATGGTTCTTTGCAGCTGCTGAAAGTGCTACTTTAGTACGGCTACAATTCCCTTCGCTTCGTGGCTAAGTTTCTTTTGCTGTTTTGAAGAGCTTGCAAGCTGGTTCTGTAACCTTGTCAGCGCGGTGTGTATTGGTCCTAAACACGTCGAGATACCTGACATGTCCAGCTGTGGATCTACGCAGGGTTTTTTCTCTTTCTTTCTCTTTTCACCGTACTCCTCTCTAGCTGCTCTTGTTTTTCGTTGAATTCGAGCATTTTTCGTCTCCTGCTTCAGTTTCGCTAAGGATTCTTTATCTTTAGCAGTTGATATTCTTTGGTAGCCTCGGCAGCTTCCTTAATGATATCGTGGTACTGGTTCCACGTGGGTGTAAAGCTGATTATCTGCTCACTGTAGTCTTTAGGAATTCTCAGATGTGCTAAGGGATGCAGTGTTAAGTTTCTTGCTATAGGCTGTCTTTAATTTTTTTTTCTCTACTGGACAGTCGGGCTCTGAACTTGTTGTTGAACGCCCAAGATGTTGTATGCGATTGTTTTAAATTTCGAGCTTCTGAAGATCGCTAGGTTGTTATATATATCCTTCAAGTAAGAAACTTAGTGGTACTTATTACCGTAGTACGGGCTGCAGCAAAAACGATTAATCGGAAGACTTTGTCTGTTGGCGTTTTTTCGTCATATTTTCCTTCCCGACTTTAGAATTGAAGTCACCGAGCACGTCTTCATCTTCGTGCTATTCGATCTCGATTTATTATGTACTAGAGGTGAAATCTAACAAATTTTAAACACTTTATGAAATATCTACTCCAAATACTTAAATACGGAAGGTACGGATTAAATCTATTGTGATAGAATGACAAAACCCATCAATCATATAAGAGTACGATTTAAATGTCAAAAACAGAGTCTGGTTTCAGCAAATTTCATTACAAAATGAATTTTATTGTTAAGTTATTATAAAAAATATATAAATTATGAATTGTTTAATAGCAAAGTGTTAATTTACTTAATAAGCGTAGTTAAAATATTTTTTTTCAATCAATTCATAAAGTTTTAACTATAAGTACTTACTTACTTACGTTGGTGCCCACCTCAGACCTGTTAAGTCCGTTGGGAACCCTTAAGGGCATTGGAACTCTATTACGCCGTTTCGTGTGCGGTTTCCGGGGATGTGTTACAGCTCCCTGCAGCTCTTGCCTAGTGACGCTGATTCCTCCTCGACTGTTCTGCGCCATGTGTTTCTGGGTCGTCCAGCTCATCTTCCTCCTTGTGTAGGTGGATTTCACTACATTGCTTGGCCTACAATGCAGTCGTTACCTTTTCGCAGCGTATGTCCAATAAATTGCTACTTACGCCTTCGTATAATAGAGTCTATAGGTTTCTGACCTGTCCTTCTATTAAGGACCCTATTGGATATTTGGTTACACCAAGATTTGCAGAGATCCATGATCCTATGAGAGAGTAAGCAAATATTGTCCGCGTAATCCAAATGCTTTAAATAGGATGTCAAAGTGCATTAAATCCCTCCGCTACCTGACAATGCTGCGTGCAGTACAAGTTTTAACTATACAAAAGATATCTCTTATTTGAAAGGGGTTAATTATTTGACTACAACTGTGCATACATATGTCGCGCAGTGGAACGAACTGTAATGTGCTCTCTCCTATTAGTTATAAAATTAATCACTCACGTTTCAGTAAATTACACGCGATGTTCAACTATGCTCCATGGCATAACCCCTACATATGATTGGATAAAAAACCCACATACAGGATGCTGAATGGTTTAAATTCAGAACAATCCTTCTCTTCTTTCTGCATCATCATCTACATCTCCATCTCCATCTCTGAACTTTATAGACGTACCTACATAGCTTTACATGATATAACCTACGACGCTGGTGCTTTAAACTTTCACACATTGCAATTGCAACTTGCAACCAATGTCCTGAGTGCAGGCACCAGGCACAGACGACGCCAGCATCATTTCAGACCAAAAACAACAACGATGACGACGAGAAGAGGTGTGGAATTCTAGGTTAAAGTAACAAATTCATTTCTCTTGACAGTCGGAGATAAATTGCAAAAGGGTGCAACTTGTGATAATATCGCAAATACGAGAAGTATCATCCCTTTTATATATATATAGGTATTTTTTGTTTTTGGAAGCATTTGGGGATCCAGGTGCAGTCGAAGAAGGTGCCCTTTGGACCAGCAGGAGCAAGAGCAGCAGCACCAGCAGCAGGTACAAAAACCAAAAGTCATTAATTCAAACGGTAGATGATGATGCAAGCACACAGGAGACCTAAACAATCACACAGGAAATTCGAAAAGATCTTTCATTGTAATTCTTTTTGCTTGATAAAGTTGCAACAACAACTATAGAACTTCTTTTTCGTGCAACTATAAAAAGTTTTCCTATAAAAATTGTGGGAATTAATAAAAAAGTAATTTTTTAAAGTTGTTGATTACATTATTCTTGTTTCATGGTTACAGGCTTAGATTTGAAAAAAAAATAACAATAATAACTCCCCTTCCCGTTTGTCTATTTCTTAAAAAATGTGTAGGTTTTCGTGTTGGCACAAAGATGTACAGAGTAGATATACAGCACCTTGAGGGACTATAGGTGATAACAATACAAGACATTAATACAAGACAGAAAGAACACAGAACAACAGCACGCGTAAGGTTTTCGAGACGGTCCCCCATCTGTCTACTTACCACGCTCACTGGTCACTGATGCTTGATTTCGGTGATCGATAGGAACCTAAGTTTTATCAGTGACTATGGATGCCGTGCCTGGATGAATGAAATTAATTTGAGAGATATCAAGAACCGAACATAATTTTATACCAAATTTGCGTACAACTTTTTGTAGATTTTATTTTTTTTTATAAAAAAACGGACTGTTGGATTTTTATAAAAAAAGCTACTGAATATCAAGAAAAATTTTTTCGGTGAAATAAAAAAAGTTTGAAGACAATATTTTCAATTTCTGAATATCTATTTGAGTCGAAAGTAAATTTTTACCAAGTTCTAGTACTGTTTTTTTTGTTAGATTTGCCTCAAAATTTTTCAGAATGTTGACAAACAATATTTCTTATAAGTTAAAACTTGTTGGAAGCCATTATCTCAAATTGTTTAAAAGATATTTTTGTCGAAAATCAATTTTTACCAACTTTTGTTAAATTTTCTTTTGAGTTTTATTTTTTGTAAGAAAAACTGTCAATTTTTCACCAAACTTTACCGAATGTTGAAAACAATATTGAGTATAAGATAAAATAAGTTCGATTAAAAAATCTCAAGTTTAGCATCTAAGCAAAATTTTGCGAAAAATCGAATTGAGTTATTTTTTTCCAACTAATTTTATCTTATAACAAATATTGTTTCCAACTTTGTTCAAAACTTTAAGATATTGGCTTTTAAATTATTTTATTTTATAAAAAATATTGTTTTTAATATTCTGGAATATTTTGAAAAAAATTAAATTGATAGTTTTTTAACAAAAAAAAAAATAAGAACCTAAACAAAACATTACTGAAAGTTGGTAGAAATTGAGGCTTTAATAATTTTCGACTCAAATACATATTATTCAAAAATTTAAGATTATGGCTTCCAACTAAATTTATTTTATAAGAAGTATTGTTTTCAACATTCGGTAAAATTTTAAGAAAAATCGAAATGACAACATATATAAACCTAAAAAAACAAAACTAAAACTTGGTAAAAATTTACTTTTGACTTTAATATCTTTGAAAGTTTTTAAAATATTCGCTTTAAACTATTTTTTTTTTCACAGAAAATATTGTTTTCAGCCATGTTTTTATTATAAAAAATTAAAATCTACAAAAAATAGTACGCAAAGAAAGAAATACTACTAAAATTGGCAAAAATTGGTTTTCGACTATAAATTTATAATTTAAACAATTTCATTCTATGCGAAATATTTTTGGTAATTTTAAATTTCTTAACAATAATTTAACTCACAACTTTTTTAACAGAACACGAAAACCTACAAACTTTTAAGCAAGACAAATCGGACAGACGGGATGGGAAGTTATCAGTGTGAGTGCATCTCGGCCTCATTTCTTTTTAGTTTTTTTTGATTTATGAAAAATATTGTTAGTTAGAATTTTTTCCAAATATAAATTTCTTTCGAAGCACGTCATAATACATTACATACAATTTAATTCAACTCGCTAGCGTTATTAATTCGTGAAATATTTTGGGTTTACAAAAATATGCACCTTTTGTTTAAATTGCTATGGCAAAAAAAACACCTGATTCTTGAGCTATGAACGACGAAAAAACGTCGCAAAGGTACGGACGTACGGAGGTATAGAAATGTCAACATTTTCAATTCGACAAATCGCACCGATTACAATAACTTGCTATGGGAAGTTAATGAACCGATTGATAGAAGTTGTGATGTTCTTTAATATGATATAAAAAAAGAGGCTGGGATGCGACCCACACTGATAACTTCCCATCCCGTCTGTCGATTTGTCTTGCTTAAAAGTTTGTCTATATGTACTCGTATCAATTTTTACCACATTTGCGTACTATTTTTTGTAGATTTTATTTTTTTATGAAAACACGGACTGTTGGATTTTTATATAAAAATTACTGAATATTGAAAACAATATTTTCTGTGAAATAAAATAAGTTTGAAGCCAATATTTTTAATTTTTGAAAAGCTATTTGAGCCGAAAGTAAATTTTTACCAAGTTTTAGTATTGTTTTTTTTTACAGTTTTTTTTTTGTAAAAAATCTGTCAATTCGAATTCGAGCTATGGACGACGAAAAAAACGTCGTGAACGTACGGACGTACGAACGTACGTACACACGCACGCACAGACATCTTTCTAAGAATCTTTTATTTCGACTCTAGGGACCTTGAAACGTCGAGAAATGTCAAAATTTTTAATTTGACAAATAGGACCCATTACAATAACTTCCTATGGGAATTTAATAACAGTATGAATTATTTTTCTCTATTATGCATACTATTTGCGCTGAAAACTGATTATTTACTTTACATAAAAAGTTATTGTAATCGGTCCGATTTGTAAAATTGAGAATTTAACGAAGTTTTAGGCACCCAGGACCTACTGAAAGGTTCTTAGAACGATTTCCTAAAAACTGCTATAATAATCCCATTCCATAAAAAAATGAGATTCCTTGGATTTAAATAATTATAGACCTATTTCTCTCCTGTTCGTATTTTCCAAGGTTTTTGAAAAGGGAATGAAGAACAGAATCATGTCATTTTATAACTGAGTTTTTCAATGGTTTTATTAAAGGTAAGTCAACAAAAGTTGCCCTGTTAAAATTCTGTGGTGAAATTTATAACTCAATTAATGATTAAAAAGGTAACGGCGGCTTTATTCATTGACATTACAAAAGCCCTTGATACGTTTGACCATGACTAATTACTGAAATTTTTTTTATTGTGCTGGTTTTAGAGGCTTTGTTTATAATTGGTTTTGTTCGTATTGCGTAACCAAATTACCAAGATAAAAGATACTCTAAGTTCAGTATCTTATCTCAAAATTGGTGTTCCCCAAGGTTCTGTATTAGGTCTTATCCTGTTTCTAATATTTGTTAACTCCTTATTCTTACAGCCTTTTAACGAAAAATTATCTGCTTTTGCGGATGATATTGCTCTCTCGTACTCAAACAATAATTAGTTTGAAACTTTTGTCAGTATAAACCACGACTTAGATATTCTTCGACACTGGTTTGGGTCACATAAGTTAGTTATAAGTAGAAAGACAAAATTCATGCTCTTTAATTTAAAGGGAATTTTTCTCCCTGACTTATCATGCACCTAACTGTTGTGGTTTTCAAGTCTGTTCACGTATGAATTGCCCAGGTTCTCGGTGTTGTGATGGTTGCCTCGATATTAAACATGTTGATCACTTTGTTGTAAGACTAAGTTGTAAGACAGATCTACCAAATTAATCTGTATTGCCCTCAAAAAATCTTAAAACTTGCGTATTATGGCTTAGTACAATCGAGAATTCAATTTTGTATTTCTTGTTGGGTTGGAACTAATTCCTGTAAAATTCAACCGGTGATCATTAGTCAAAAACACTCGATTCGTATTTCATCTAATGTGCCTCGTATGACACCCAATTTCGATCACTAACTTCGGTATTTTTTCATTAAAACATTTGTACTTTTATAATTTTTTAAAAGTAAAGGTTGCAATAATGTGAGAGCTCTAGAGATAGCTAGTTTGAGCTCTAATTTATGTCGTCTCATGAATGTTCCTTAAATTTTAAAATCCCATTTTGGCAGTTTTTATACAGTTACTGCACCCGTTTATTTAACAAATTGCCTGATGAATTCAGATGTGTGAGAAACGAATCAAAGTTTTTAGCCTTAATTAAACGTTGGCTTTTTACTTTTGATCATTCTGAAATAGAAGTTATTCTTAATCTATTGATTTGATTTATTTTATATTTATAAATAATAACATTTTTTTGAAATTAATACTTAATATTGATTTTTTATTTAAAATTATTAAGCTAACCCCCTCAAAAAATTGTTATAACTTTTTTTCTATCTTATGTTTCTTCGTCTTTTATTCTTTTGAATAATGTAGAAGTAACCTTACTATTTCATCTTAAAACTTGCTATAAGTTATCTATTAATTTTATGTACATTCAATAGAAATAAAAAACGAAATACTAACTTTATTATTTAGAAAATAAATAAATAAATTGGGTGGCGCAACAGTCCGTTTGAGAACTAGGGCCTAGTGACTGACAACTCTCAACCATTCCTGTGTGCGAGTACTGTTGCCAGGGATGGAAGGGACCTACAGTTCTTAAGCCGAATCCGAACGGCAAATTTGAGAAAGCACTTTTCATGACAAGAATTTTATTACTCTTTTAGAATTTGTCAATTCCTCGCAAGAGGCAGTACCCGCGAAAAAAAAGCCATATGAAATATTGTTTAATCTTTTCTTTTTTTTTTTGATAAAATTTTTTTAATCAGCCCTAAGATTTTGGAATGAAAGAAAGTTGATATTAAAAATATTAAAAATAAATGTCTTCGGCATACCTTTTTTTGTCCTCCTTATCTTAAGAACTATTAGAATAATAATGTTTTTTGACAGTTTTTCCTACAAAACATAAAAAACCTGAAGTAAAAAACTTTACTTAAAGTAGATATGTAAAAATTGATTCTTAACTCGAAAATTTTGGCAACAATGAAAACTATTGGCTTCAAACTAATTTTATATTATCTAATAAGACATTGTTTCTTATCAAAAATACAAATCTAGAAAACTACTTTACAAAATTGGTAAAAACTATTTTTCGACTAATTATTGATTTAAAAATTGTTTAATTTTATACAAAATATGTTTGTTAACAAAAATAAATTAGATAGCGTATCAATTTGTTGAGAACTAGGAACTTACAACTCTCAACCAATCCTGTGTGCGATTAATTTTGTCAGGAATGAAGAGGATATACAATTTTTATGACGAAACCGAACAGCTAACTTTTTGCAAGACTTTTTCATGGCAATAATAATTGCTCTTGGAGAAAATACTACAATTTCCACGAGTTATTCTCAGTTTGATTTCAACTCTGGTGTCCTTGTCTGAATTTGTAGCGGCGTGTAGATAAGCTTTACTTACTTACTTACTTAAGGTGGTGCTAAAGTCCTACTAGGGCCTCACCCAACAGACTTCTCCATCTAGCTCGTTCCCTAGCTAGATATCTCCAGTTTCGCGCTCCAAGTTGGGTGAGGTCACTTTCCACTTGGGCGCGCCATCTGATCCGCGGTCTTCCTCTACTGCGCTGTCCTGTGGGTGTGGATTCGAAGACTTTCCAGTCCGGAGCATTGGTTTCAATGCGCTCTACGTGACCCAGCCATCTTAGTCGTTGGACTTTTACCCTTCTGGCTAAGTCTACATAAGGGAGCGTATATTACACAAAGAACTTTTTCCTCAAACCGACCCAAGGTGCTTTCATCCGCTTTTGTCATAGTCCATGCTGTATAACACCGTATAACACGACGGGGATTATAAGGGTCAAATATAGCAACACTTTGGTCCATCGTGAGAGGAATTAACCACTCAATAGCTTACTTAGTCCAAAGAAACAGCGGTTAGAAAGAGTTATTCTGCGTTTGATCTCAGCGCTGGTGTTGTTTTCTGCTTTTACGGCGGAGACTAGGTAGACGAAGTCCTTGTCTACCTTTTGACGCTTTGACAAAGACGTCGTCGGTGTTGTACGTCCTTTGTTGACGACAGTATGTACTTTGTTTTGCCCTCATCAACCGTTAAACCCATTTTTTCCGCCTCTGCCTCAATACTCACAAAAGCCCCATTGACATCACGCTAAGTTCTAGTAATTGCACAGACTTTTGAAAGATAAGTGCCTCTAATGTTGACGTTTTAGCTCTGCACTTTCCTTTCAAGCACGATGTTAAAAAAATCACATGACAGCGTATCACCTTGTCTAAAAACTTTTTTGACATCGAAAGGATCTTTTAAGTTGTTTCCATCCTTAATGGAGCAGCGTGAATTCTCCATCGTCATTCTGCACAAACGGATAAGTTTGACAGGGATGCCAAACCTAGACATGGCTCTATACAGCTCGTCCCTGTAGATGCTGTTATATGCGGCCTTGAAATCGATAAAAAGATGGTGGGTGTCGATTTGGTGCTCTTGGGTTTTTTCCAGGATCTGCCGTAATGTGAATATTTGATCGACTTTCCTGGTCTAAGAACACACTAATAAGGACCTATCAGGTCATTGACGAAGGGCTTAAGACGTTCACATATTACGGCAGAGAAGATTTTATGGGCGATGTTAAGTAGGTTGATTCCTCTATAGTTGGTGCAGTTTGGAAGGCATCATATTTTCAGGATCGGGCAAACAATACTGAGGTTACATTCATCGGGCATGCTTTCTTCCAACAATATCTTACAGATAAGTTGGTGCATGCTCCTAACCAACTTTAAAAACTCGGCATCAAGCCATCCACCTCAGCAGCTTTATTAGACTTCAGTTTAAATATGGCAATCTTTACTTCGTCTAGGTCGGGAGGACGGGATTGTTGGCTTTCGTCGTTTATGTTGAATGGATCATCCTGCCTTAAAGCTGTCAATCGTGATGTTTCGTCCCAGACGTTATCGATCAATGTCTTTTTTTTTATGATAGTCCTGACCACTTAACCCTTCTTTTCCGCTGTAAAGCTTAGAAACGCACCACGCTCTGATCTTCTAATTAAGTCAATATCATTGGCGTATCCGTGCTGTTGGACGGACCTTTGGAAGATTGTGCATCTAGTATTGACGATTGAGTTCTGCATAGTTTTTTTGAGAAAGATGTGCATCGCCTTTTTAAAGCCTTTTTTAACAACAAAAGCATCGGTGAGATCTTTTCAGAGCTTTATAGAGCAGCACACATTCTCCATTGTCATTCTGCACAAAATTCCAAACTAAAAAATAGAATTGCTTTGTAAAGTTCTTCTCTATAGATACTGTCACACGCGGCCTTGAAATCGATGGATATATGGTGTGCATCGGTGTGCAGTTTACATGGTCTCCTTTCTTGAATGTTATACTTTCTTCCGACCATATTTTAGAAATAAGTTAGATACATACTCCTTACCAAGCCATCGTCCTCTTCTTTCAACGGAATTTTGTAGCAGTAAATTTTCCAAATATCGACATATTTGCTTGAATAGGAACTTCTCAGTGTGGTTAGCATAGCTATTGCAGTTCATATTCAAATTATCGAGGGTATTTTCTAGAACAATGACCATGATTACAAATTTTCTTTTTAAATCAACGTTTTACCGTTCTTGCACTTAAGTAGAGACTTGCCACTTAAAACAGAAAAAAAGAAACACTAAGTACAGATAATTTATTTCTTTTGTTGATCAAGCAAAAACCATTATACATTTCTTAGATAAGTTTAAGCAACTATACGAGTATTCCCAACTTTATCAAAACGAATTACTCTCTTCTTATACCGATACATATATCTACCTCTTGTTTCTGCACCTTAATTGTCTTGGATTGATTAAACTACTTTTCTGGTTAAACTTAATCTAGAGAGACTCCCTGCTTTCCTAATGACATATAGTTAAAAACTCCTTCTGCTGATTGCCAGCTGCCGAAAGAAAAATGTCATGCCAATCTCGGGCGATAATAATATTAATGGCTTTTTATCCTTTTGTTGAGGAACAACCTTCTCTCGAAATAAATGATAATATAAAAAAATAAGACTTCCCAAAGAGAGGTTGGTTGCGATGCGAGAGAGAGGGGGCGAAGGGTATATCGTATAGTATATAACCATTTCTAACTGTATGTGCGGTATAGTGAAGTGAGGTTGGTTCGTTAATTGTGTACAAAAAGTACTTAGGGATTTCATTTGTTTTCCTGGTTGCTGGTTGCACAGGAACAAAAACATAGCGCAAATTGTTTCGTTCGTTAGTCTGATGTTGTTAGGACGGGAGTTATACCTATGTACGTACGAGTTGAAGGTACTTGAAGGTAGCTAGCTATATTACTTATCTCTGTTCGGTGAAAGATTGTTGGAAAGTAATTTGTCCTGTCATTGTGGAGGACATCTTTTTTCATCTTGTGTCCTTGTTGTTGCTTGTCGTCCTATGTCCTGTCCCTATCCCTATCCTTATCCTATCCCTTTCTATCTGTTTTAATCAATTTCTCATCGTTTGTTGTTAATTGAATGTCGTTAAAGGAATTGTTGTTGCCTGTGTTTTAGAGGGGTTATTGAGGGGGTTAGTATAAGTGTTGGACACTAAGTGGTCTTCCTTTTGTTCGAAAGAAGTTGAAAGGAACCAATCTTTATAGGTAGCAGTTAACAATGTTAAGTGATTACACAACAAGAAGAGTATGTATTGTGTGTAGTTTAAAGGACACAACAATTGACAACACATTGGAATTTCATTGTTGTCCTTTTTAAAAGAATCACTCATTTAAGAGAGAAGTGGGTACTTTAAAAAATCGAACAAAACAGTGCGGCGGCAATGGAGGTGGTGCCGTCATACTCGTACTTGTTCGATGTTCTGGTTGGATGAGTCGATTTTCTTTAAAATGTAGGTATTCTTTAAATTTAGCTACTTCAGGTTTTTTGTCGAGACCCGGAAATATTGGTACTTTTCACTTTATTTAGTTAATCCTTGAAAGACAATTATTGTGAAGTGGGTTTGTTTTAGCTAAGTTTAGCCAATGGTGCCATCTTTCAAAAACCGACACAATAACAAGTCCGAAAAGAACAAAATGGTTCTTATATCATTAATGAGGTCAAAGCGAAGTATATGCTGTCATCAAAGAGCGTCGTTTTTCCATTACAAACTTAGATAGATTGGAACAATGATATGTATGTATATCATCAAGGTGGTCAAAGAATTTATCTACGTGGGCACTGCTGTTAACTCTCCAAATGACATCGGTGATGAAATTAAGTGTTGAATAACTCTTACTAATAACTGTTTCTTTGGACTAACTAAGCGAAACAAGACCCTATCGCCAAGCACCAAGTAGACGTTGTTCAAAACCCTCATCATCTCGGTCTGGTTGTATGCTACAGAATCATGGGACCTAACTCGTAATCCTGCGTGCAATATAGTTTTCGACAATAAGTTGGTCTTTTTACTCAAAATATTTTGCCATATATCACTTTGTCAAAGTGCAATTTGATCAATATTTGAAAATTACCGTTATTTGATTTTTGTAAAGAAAAAATGTTAAGCTTATTTATTAAGTTAGGGACTTATGTGATGCCATTTCTGGAATGTATTTCATTTTAGAATTTGAAGATTAATGATATTTCATGCAATAAAGCCAAAATTTGGGGGATTATTAATTTGCCATAAGGAGTTATTGTAATCGATTTGTAAAATTAAAAACAGTCTGGGATGCCACCCATTCTGATAACTTTTCATCCCGTTTGTCGATTTGTATTGCTTAAAAGTTTGTAGGTTTTCGTGTTGGGTTAAAAAAGTTTAAAGTTGGATTATTCTATAAAATTTTAGATTTACCAACAATATTTTTTCATATAAAGAAATATTTTAGTTTGAAAATCTAGTTTTGTCAAATAGATTTTTAGTCGAAAACAAATTTTTACCAATTTTAGTAGCATTTCTTAAATTTTTACAAATTGGATGAATGGAATTAATTTGAGAAATATCAAGAAATGAACATAATTGCGTACTTTTTTTTTGTACATTTTATTTTTTTATGAAAAAAAAACTCTTGGATTTTTATAAAAAAAAACTATTGAATATCGAAAACAATATTTTCTGTGAAATAAAAATTTTGGAAAAGATATTTGAGTCGAAAGTAAATTTTACCAAGTCTTAGTATAAGGTTTTTATTTTTTATAAAAAAAAAAAACTTTCAATTAGATTGTGTAGGTCAGAATTTAATAAGCTAATCATATTTTGCCGTTGCAGTTGCACATAAGAAGCAGAGGCTAGTGAGTCTATCGTCAGCGAAACAATGTATAGGATTAGAAGTAGCAGACAGGAGATCATTTATAAAAATTTGAAAAAGTGTTGGAGACAAAACGGAGCCATGGGGCACACCAGCAAAACAACTTGTATTGAACGGTTCTAAAAAAAATTCTAATCCAACGAAGAATTTATTCGTCGATACCAAAAGCAAGTATTTAAAATAAGAGAGCTTAATGCCAAACTCTATCAAATGCCTTTGAAATATCAAGTGCAATAATCTTACTTTCTCGAAAACAATGTAAAGATTTCTTCTATTGTTCGGTGAGATGAACCATGAGATTAAAAAAAAAAAAGAGGCTGGGATGCGACCCACACTGATAACTTCCCATCCATTCTGTCGATTTGTCTTGCTTAAAAGTTTGTCTATATGTACTAGTATCAATTTTACCAAATTTGCGTACTATTTTTTATAGATTTTATTTTTTATGAAAAACGGACTGTTGGATTTTTATATAAAAATCACTGAATATCGAAAACAATATTTTCTGTGAAATAAAATAAGTTTGAAGCCAATATTTTGAATTTTTGAAAAGCTATTTAGTATTGTTTTTTTTAGAGTTTTATTTTTTTGTTAGAAAACCGTCAATTTGATTTTCTTCAAAATTCTATCGAATCTTGAAAACAATATTTTCTATAAGATAAATTAGTTTGAAGCCAATATTTTATAGTTTTGAAAAGATATTTGAGTCGAAAATCAATTTTTACCAACTTTTGTTAAATTTTTTTTTAGGTATTTAATTTTTTTTACAAAAACTATCAATTCGATTTTTTTCAAAATTTTACAACAGTATTTTTTGAAAGATAAAAGTAGTTAAAAGCCAATATATACAATTTTTGAAAAGATATTTGAGTCGAAAATCAATTTTTACGAACTTTTATAAATTTTTTTTTTAAGGTTTTTATTTTTTGTAAAAAAACTGTCAATTCGATTTTTCTCAACATCTTTTAGAATGCTTAAAACAATTTTCCTATAAGATAAAATAAGTTCGAAGTCTAACTTTCAAGTTTTTAAAAAGATATTTGAATCCATATTCAATTTTTACCAACTTTTGTTAATTTTTGTTCGGTTTTTAATTTTTTATAAAAAAACTGTCAATTCGATTTTGTTCAAAATTTTACTGAATGTTGACAACAATATTTTTTGAAAGATAAAAGTAAATTTAAGCCAATATCTCAAAGTTTTGAAAAGATATTTGAGTCAAAAAACAATTTTTACCAACTTTTATTAATTTTTTTTTTAGGTTTTTATTTTTTGTAAGAAAAAAATGTCAATTCGATTTTCTTCAAAATTTTACTGAATGGTGAAAACAATATTTCTTATAAGAAAAAATAAGTTTGAAGCCTAAATTTTAAGCTTTTGAAAAGATATTTGAATCGATATTTAATTTTTACGAACTTTGAGTAATGTTTTTTTTTAGATTTTTATTTTTTATAAAAAAAACTATCAATTAGATTTTTCTCAAAATTTTATCAGATTTCAAAAACATTATTCTTCGTTGCTCAAAATTGTTTTGGAGATGAAATCATATGTAAGTCGTTAAATTTAGGAGGTGACAAATTTTTTTTTCAGGTTTTTTGATTTAGAAAAAAAACCGTTAGATAGATTTTTTTCAAAAAATATATTTCTTTGAGATCACGTTTTATTTTACTATATAAAATTAAATTCAAGTCTCTAGCGTTTTTGGTTCGTAAGATATTTAGGGTTAACCAAAATTTTCACCTTTTTTTTAAAATGCTATGGTAAAAAAACCACCCACGCAATTTTCTTGAGAGCCCTTTCTGCATCTTTCTGTCTTATTATCTGTATAACAAAATTTATTTGGAGTCGATATCTCTTCTGGTTCTTGAGCTATGGACGACGAAAAAAACTTCGCGAACGTACGGACGTACGGACGTACAGACGTACGGACGTACGGACGTACAAACGTACGTACACACGCACGCACAGACATCTTTCTAAAAATCTTTTATTTCGACTCTAGGGACCTTGAAACGTCGAGAAATGTCAAAATTTTCAATTTGACAAATCGGACCCATTACAATAACTTCCTATGGGAAGTTAAAAAAAAAAATAATAATTTTCGCGGGTACTGCCTCTTGCGAGGAATTGACAAATCCTTCAAGAGTAATTCTTGTCATGAAAAAGTGCTTTCTCAAACTAGCCGTTCGGATTCGGCCTAAAATTGTAGGTCCCTTCCATTTCTGACAACAGTACTCGCACACAGGAATGGTTGAGAGTTGTAAGTCACTAGGCTCTGGTTTACAACGGACTGTTGCGCCACCTCATTTGATTTTTTTGATAATTAATCATCGCTTCCATGGCTTTGAAAAGAAGCGACTTAAGTCCGATTAGTCGATAATTAGAGGGTAAGGAAGATTAGCCTTTTTTGGGAATAGGTTTGACAACGGCGGTTTTCCATTAACTTGGAACGGGACCTGACGAGTAGGACAGATGAAAAAGCTTACGCAGTGATTTTACCATCGTTGAAGAGCACCGCTTCAGAACAATAGCGGGGATACCATCCAGACCAGCGAATTTATGTATGTTAAGATCTTATAGGACTCTTGCCACAGTACTAGTGCGAAAAAAAGATTGGCCGCATAGAATCACTAATGCGTTCGATAACAGGTGGAGTAATACCACTTACTGGCAGCGAACTGATTAGCAAAGAGATAAGCTTTCTCTTAAGAGCTAACAAATAGAGTGTCATTGACAACGAGCGTATAGGAACCGACGAATAGGAAGAATTCCTCATGTTTTTTTTCAAATGACCAAACATTTTGACTGCCTTTGGGACAATGCAGAATTTTTTGCCGTAATTTTTGTTCATATAAAAATTTGGTCCGTCGAATATGAGCGTTGCCCACATCATTCCCAGGAGTCACTATCGAGGAAGCCACTAATTCTAAAATACTTATTGAGACCGTCCCAGTTGGCTTGCCAAACGGTTCTCTTAGGAACTTTTTCTTTAACTGGAGAGTTTTGACACGAGAAATTTGCTGAAATGGCAAATGGTCAATGTGCCCAGAGGAGATAGAATACTAATAGTGTACTTACCAGGGTCAGAGGTAAGAAACAAGTCAAAAGTGTTTTCTGCTTGACCTACCATCGTCCGATATTTAAGTGGGCTCGTTGACAAGCTGAGTTAGGTGGTTCAACCCAGCACACACTCCTTCTGGCATTGTCTGGCCCGAATCTTGAAGCCATGAAGAATTGTGTAAATTGAAATCGCCCGTAATAACGATTTCAGTGTGGTGATACAGGGAGATTGTTTGAATGGAGTCATACAGAGCATCAAATTCCTGAGAAGTCGGAACTCTGTCCAGGCTTGGGCTCCAATAAAGGCAACAATAGTGAATGATGTGAAATTAAAGAAGGAGTACAGTACAGTGACCGTATTGTGTTAAAAGTTGAAAGTTGATAGTTGACATAATTCCAAATATATATGGCGTGACCATGGTGGAAAAAGAATAATGGCACAAAGCTATACTTACGAATATAAAATTCCGTAGGATCGGAATCCTCACTTACTTGTTTTTCCCTCAGTGCCAAAACAGCTGGCCTGTTAGAGACAGTGTGGATAAACAGAGGCAGAAAATTCGATCTCAATATATAAGAATACAAAAAATCAAACGTACGAATTTCTATGTAAATCGCTATTTAAAAGTTTTTTTACAATAGAACCTAGCTACTAGTGTTATGCCTTTAGTAGTGACGTTAAATTGGTCCGGACCCTAACAATCAACACAGTGATTAACAACCCATATGCAATGTGAAATAAATTATATTTGTAGCCAATATTTTTACTAGTTCTTGAGATATGGCCGATTCAAAAAGGTTTCTCGAACTAACGGACATTCGAACGTTCGTATGCCTCCGCAAACAGATTTTAATTCAAGTGGTCTTGTTACTTCAAAATATGGCAACTTCCTAAGTAGAAAATTAAAAGGAGGCTGAGATGCGACCCACACTGATAACTTCCCATCCCGTCTGTCGATTTGTCTTGCTTAAAAGTTTGTCTATATGTACTCGTATCAATTTTTACCAAATTTGTGTACTATTTTTTGTAGATTTTATTTTTTATGAAAAAACGGACTGTTGGATTTCTATATAAAAATTACCGAATATCGAAAACAATATTTTCTGTGAAATAAAATAAGTTTCAAGCCAATATTTTTAAGTTTTGAAAAGCTATTTGAGTCAAAAGTAAATTTTTACGAAGTTTTAGTATTGTTTTTTTTTTTAGAGTTTTATTTTTTGTAAAAAAAAAACTGTCAATTCGATTTTTTAAAAATTTTACCAAATGTTGAAAACAATATTTCTTATGAGATAGAATTACTTTGAAGCCAATATTTAAAATTTTTAAAGAGATATTTGAGTCGAAAATCAATTTTTAACAACTTTTATAAATATTTTTTTAGGTTTTTATTTTTTGTAAAAAAACTGTCAATTCGATTTTTTTCAAACTTTAACTGAATGTTGACAACAAGATTTTTTGAAAGATAAAAGTAAATTAAAGCCAATATTTCAAAGTTTTGAAAAAATATTCGAGTCGAAAATCAATTTTTACCAACTTTTATAAATTTTTTTTAGGTTTTTATTTTTTGTAAGAAAAACTGTCAATTCGATTTTTCTCAACATTTTTCAAAATGTTAGAACTAAGATAAAATAAGTTTGAAGCCTAAATTTCACGGTTTTGAAAAGATATTTGAATCGATATTCAATTTTTACGAACTTTGAATAATGTTTTTTTTTGGTTTTTATTTTTTATAAAAAAAAACTTTCAATTAGATTTTTCTCAAAATTTTATCAGATGTCAAAAACATTATTCTTCGTTGCACAAAATAGTTTTAGAGATGAAATCATATTTCAGTCGTAAAATTTTGTAGGTGAAAATTTTTTTTTTAGTTTTATTGATTTAAAAAAAAAAACCGTTATACTGATTTTTTTCAAAAAATATACCTGTTTGGTATCACGTTACAATCTATTATATAAAATTTAATTCAAGTCTCTAGCGTTTTTGGTTCGTAAGATATTTAGGGTTAACCAAAATTTTCACCTTTTTTTCAAACTGCTATGGTAAAAAAACCAACCACGCAATTTTCTTGAGAGCCCATTCTGCATCTTTCTGTCTTATTATCTGTATAACAAAATTTATTTGAAGTCGATATCTCTTCTGGTTCTTGAGCTATGGACGACGAAAAAACGTCGCGAACGTACGGACGTACGGACGTACAAACTTACGTACACACGCACGCACAGTCATCTTTCTAAAAATCTTTTATTTCGACTCTAGGGACCTTGAAACGTCGAGAAATGTCAAAATTTTCAATTTGACAAATCGGACCCATTACAATAACTTCCTATGGGAAGTTAAAAATATAAAAATTATGTTCAAAACGAGTTCCTTTCAATTTGAGCGTATTTAGCTTTAATCGCAGCCCAGGTTTGGTATCAGTTTACCAATAATTATCTCTAAAATGTATTTTTCAAAACCATAGAATATTAAAATTTTTCAAGGGAAATGGAGATTAATTAATCATGTCTTAACTAAGAATTTTCGAAATTGAATAAAATTTGTCATTTAGAGCTACATATAATTTGTTTTAGCCTAGACACAACCAAAAATTGTTTTTAAATGTTCAAAGTGATATGTCAAAAAACTGGTCTAATAGAGAAACTATATGGTGGGATTTTAATTTAGGACTAACAAGTCCCTTAGAAATTCAAAAAATGAGTCAGTGATATTTTGAAACAAAAGAATTTCTTGTGAGCTTAATTACGAAGTGTCTATACATTTTAGCTAGGAAAATCTTAAAACTATTTGTGTGCTCTAAAGTAGTAAAAGAGCCGTCCTCCCCCCCTGTTCATAATCTATTCGAAGACCAATGTCGTGTATTTGAATTCCAATCTATTAACTTCATGCGTTCACCTGAACTGGTCCCCTACTTCTCCTGTCCTATCTGTATAACACACAAAACCTACACCTACCTTACCTCTAGCCTTTACGTATATGCCATATCACTTACAGGTGTTGCAGTTGGTTGGTTGGTTGAAATAGACTTTGACTAACGACTTCTAAATTAGTTTAATCGCATAGTCAAATGAAGTTCTGATGCAGTCTGGGTTTACTATACCCGTACTTGTAAGGTTCCTTGAGTCATGTTCTGTTCATATAGAGTTAGAGTATGTACCGTGCGTCGTCGTTGGTCTCTACTCTGGTGCAGTGCTCCATCAGTAGGTTTGAGTACTTATAGTTGTTGAGAATGGCACTGGATAGCTGTCATATAACACTGATATGGCCCGGGCTTAAGAAATGACCGGTAGAAATGTCCTGTCCATTTGTGACGTGTGACGTTTAGTTGGCATGTTCTCGTGCAATCTTATGAATATAATTAATTAATTTTTCATTATTGCTGATAAATACGAGTGCCCTATGGAATTACAAGGCAGAAATGTATCTCCAGGATCCAAGCAATAGGAATAGAAATGGAAATATATAGCAACCAAACCAACTGAGAAAATGAATAGCTTGGGGCGTTGTTATTTAATTGATTTAGTTAAACAGGAATAACATAGCAACACTGGACACAAGGACACAAGGACACTGGATGCGGAAGGAAGGGACATTCGTCCCATCGTATATTGCCACAACATGAATGAATAGATGGATGGATTGGATAGATGGATGAATAGATGGACGACACTGGTCATTGCTTAGCTTAGCGATACCAATCGTATTCGTATAATCAATTCAATTAATTTTCTCTCCGAACCAAATTGGGATTTCGAAGTAAAGTTGTCGTATTAATGCGAAGGGTATTTATGTAGATATACATATATATAATTTATTCGCGTATATATGTACATACTTCTAATCATATAAAAGTATATATATATTATTTGTTATGTTCGAAGCAAATCTGATTACGAGCTATGAGATTATGTACATAAATTAATATTTGACATGTTGATGATATTTAGGGTTAATTTGGGATTGTTTGACGCAATCTTGGGTTTGGGAAATATGTTTTAATTTTCAAATATTAAGGGACTGTCAAGATATGTTTATGTAGCTACAGTTAGTTATATATAGATAGATTGCGGTCCATTTGATTTGAATATCTTGTTTATTGAGCATTACGAATTTGTATACAAATTGTGTTTAAATGGCTAATATAAATATTTGTTATGTACTTTCATAGGTACCTCTATTGATTTTAATTCTTGTGAGTAAAGAATTTTTTCATAATTTATATCAGAGCCCCTCAATATCATCATCAATATCAATATTGTACGAAATGTTTTTTGGAAAACTTTGATATTTTTAAGAATTATGTGAGAAAAGTAAAGAAATTTTCACTTCTAAAAATAATTCTGCTCTAAAAACTCTTGAAAAACTTTCTTTAGCTCGATGTCAATCATGAGATCTTACATTATTTTCATGTATGTAAAGGGTGATTTTTTTGAGGTTAGGATTTTCATGCATTATAGTATTTGACAGATCACGCGGGATTTCAGACATGATGTCAAAGAGAAAGATGCTCAGTATGCTTTGACATTTCATCATGAATAGACTTACTAACGAGCAACGCTTGCAAATCATTGAATTTTATTACCAAAATCAGTGTTCGGTTCGAAATGTGTTTCGCGCTTTACGTCCGATTTATGGTCTACATAATCGACCAAGTGAGCAAACAATTAATGCGATTGTGACCAAGTTTCGCTCTCAGTTTACTTTATTGGACATTAAACCAACCACACGAATGCGTACAGAAGAGAATATTGCGTCTGTTTCTGAGAGTGTTGCTGAAGACCGTGAAATGTCGATTCGTCGCCGTTCGCAGCAATTGGGTTTGTGTTATTCGACCACATGGAAATTTTACGCAAAGATCTTGGTGTAAAACCGTATAAAATACAGCTCGTGCAAGAACTGAAGCCGAACGATCTGCCACAACGTCGAATTTTCAGTGAATGGGCCCTAGAAAAGTTGGCAGAAAATCCGCTTTTTTATCGACAAATTTTGTTCAGCGATGAGGCTCATTTCTGGTTGAATGGCTACGTAAATAAGCAAAATTGCCGCATTTGGAGTGAAGAGCAACCAGAAGCCGTTCAAGAACTGCCCATGCATCCCGAAAAATGCACTGTTTGGTGTGGTTTGTACGCTGGTGGAATCATTGGACCGTATTTTTTCAAAGATGCTGTTGGACGCAACGTTACGGTGAATGGCGATCGCTATCGTTCAATGCTAACAAACTTTTTGTTGCCAAAAATGGAAGAACTGAACTTGGTTGACATGTGGTGGCGCTACATGCCACACAGTTCGCTACATGCCACACAGCTCGCGATTCTATGGCCATTTTGAGGGAAAACTTCGGAGAACAATTCATCTCAAGGAATGGACCGGTAAGTTGGCCACCAAGATCATGCGATTTGACGCCTTTAGACTATTTTTTGTGGGGCTACGTCAAGTCTAAAGTCTACACAAATAAGCCAGCAACTATTCCAGCTTTGGAAGACAACATTTCCGAAGAAATTCGGGCTATTCCGGCCGAAATGCTCGAAAAAGTTACCCAAAATTGGACTTTCCGAATGGACCACCTAAGACGCAGCCGCGGTCAACATTTAAATGAAATTATCTTCAAAAAGTAAATGTCATGGACCAATCTAACGTTTCAAATAAAGAATCGATGAGATTTTGCAAATTTTATGCGTTTTTTTTTTAAAGCTCTCAAGCTCTTAAAAAATCACCGTTTATATACGAGTATGTCAGTGCAAAACATGTTGACAATATCAGGTCAGCAGTGTATAGTTTTATAATTATTGGTCATAAAATGTAAATTATAAACATGGCCTAGTGTCTTACAACTATCAACAATTCCTTTGTGTGAGTAATGTAAAAGATTGCAGGGAACTACAGTTCCCTTATGACGAACATAATTGTCACTTCTTCGCAAGAGGCAGTAGCCATGAAAAAAATTTTAGGTGACACAAGCTGAAATTGAACCCATGACCTCTGGCTTGACAGTTCTACACATTAACCATCACGGACTGTGTATTGTTCAGAAATATTCGGTCCAGTGTTTCTCCTTGGCCGAATACAACTAAGTAAAAGGGTTACTAAAAGCGTTGAGTTCTTCAGCTTCACGCCTAAAAGCGAACAATTTAAGACGGTCCTTCTGGTCGGCATAAGTTCCTGCACGGAACCGGAGGCGCCTCTTAGCTGAGCTCCGTGAAAAAGCCACTGATGATCTCGATTTTATCGGGGTCAAGCCATTCACTACGGTGAAGTCTAGGCGAGGGCGTTATATTTTGAGAATGTGAGGAAAATCGCATCCCTCGACTATCAAACCGTACACTGGGACATATTAAAAAGGCACGACGACATTTTACAATTGACGAAGCCAACTGCAATATGCACTTGCGGTGCGTCAGGTCCAGAAAATAAAACAAAAACTGGCCATTCAAAAAGCCGAAATAAATCGAACGGTTCGACACGAAAATTCGTGGATCCCAAATTTTCCTAAGTCGAAATGGTGTCAGGAAATAGGAACACGAGACAGGCTTCACCAACGGTTGCCCCAAAGTCCCCCGTGCCTAAGGCACCATAGGTGCATTCTAACATTTTAGCCTTGTTGTTGAGCATTCAAGGTCAACTAACAGGCCTGCAAAGTCAGGTAAAGGAGCAAGTCAAAAGGGTAGATCATTTTTACTCTTTGTTGCCTGGCCTGGCCCATAGGCCTTAATGGGTGGGCTGCCGGAGACGCGCCTAAAAGTCCTAGCAGTGAATGTGAATTCACTGATTAGGATTGAACGAAGAGCCAATATGTTCCAATTGTTGAAAGACTACAGTCCCGATGTGTTTATGGCTAGCGAAACTAAGCTAAACCACAAACACGAATTGACTCATAAAAATTACAATATCGTAAGTAGAGAAAAGCCCGACTCCACTCAAGGGGGCGGTGTTGCTCTCTTTATTTATTAATTATAAAGACATATACAACAATGAATTGCGAAAGCTCAAGACGCTAGAAGTTTGCATCTCCCTTAATCAAGGGAAGCGGATGTAGATGATTGCTGCTTATGAGGCTGAAGCTCCGTAGGTTACTTACTTTACTTCAGAACTTGATATTCTTTTTAGGGAATTTTAACTGAGCTTGGAAGAAAACTATTTCATCTTGGCCGGTGATTTGAACGCAAAACATGAAGATTGGTTAAATCAACTTAGTAATCCCAGAGGTAATCATCTTTTTAATTTGATGAATCTTTACAGCGTTGAATATGGCGTCGACCTGCTGGCTACTGATAAGCTATCGTATCCAAGAAGCGGCTCCTTTCTGGATCTTTTGCTGTACGACACCAGACTGACAGTTACAGACAAAGTGGGTAATCACCCGCGAAACTGCTTACAAACAGTCGAGTACGACAGTGATCACTGCGGACGGCTGCTGTAATGCAGATTCCGAACAAACGCGTGGAGTTGGAGGAATACGTTAAAACGCATTCTTACAATTACAGTAAGATGCGGTGGCCTCGTTTCACCAATGCCCTAGCGAAAGAACTTCGTTCGAGTGACATAGCCCCACCAAACAACAGAAATTGACCAACATTTACAACAGATGGACGAAACAATAAAACGAACGATGGCACGGACAATCCCAAAGTACAAAGAACGGGACCAAATGGACGCTTACAGAAACGCGACTATTGACGCACTACGTAGGCACAAGAGTGGCTTACTGACAAGACTCAAAAACTTGTACAGCAACTTACAGACCCACACGACTTGGAGGTTAGGAGACTGAAGTCGTCAATAAAAAATGTCAATCTGTTGATTAAGGAGAAATACAGGCTATCAATTAACAAGTACTGGGACCCTAAGATCTGGTCAGTTAGTATGTTCCTTAAAATCAAGAAGATTATCAGTAAAAAGAACGATAATGACCTTCCATGTCTTAAACTCCAAAGAACTGAAGAGAACAAGGACGTACTCAGGACAGCACAAATCCAGAAGAAGCTATCTTTGACGATGACTTTTATAAAATTGAAGATCCGAAGGTAAAAGTGGAGGCAGTGGGAGCTGCTTTCCAGCAAGTGTACAAGGTAAATGTTAGCATTCGCCCCAACCACGACCTGGAAAACAGAGCCCTACTTAATCACTTTTACCTCCGTAATGATATCACACATTGGCGATCTGAGAACCGCGGTTTCATGCGGTTCAATGACGATTCCTTGGCAAATGCCATAATCGCCGAGCAAACGGGACCAAGTCCCTTGTTAGTGACGAAGGTTGAGCTTCAGCTCATCTTCAATTCAATAAAAAACAAAAAGTCAGCAGGTGTCGATGGTATATCCAACTTTGTACTAAGACATGGGGACGATGGGGGCATTTGACATTTACACCACACTCTTCAACAATGCACTGAATAATGCATATTATCCAGTGCATTGGAAGACCGCTGTGGTTCATCCTCTCCCGAAAAAGGGAAAGGACAACTCCAACCCGTCAAATCTTCGGTCGATAAGTCTTCATCCGAGCATCAGCAAAGTTTTCGAAAATATCATTAACAGGGCTCTGACAAAGTGGGCTGTGGACAACAAAATAATTCCGGATAAACAGTTCGGGTTCAAGGCGGGTCATGACACAATTCATGCTGCGTCTAAACTCGTTTCTGATATCCAATGGAATAAATCAAAACAACAATGCACACGTGCTGTTCTGGTTGATTTAGAAAAGGCCTTTGACACCGTATGGTTAGAGCAGGCCGTTATGATATGCTTAACTGTAGAAAGTTTGTTGTTAAAAGTGGCAATGTAACTTCTACCACACTATTCTCAATTAAAAATGGTCTTCAACAGGAAGCGGTGAATTCGCCGATTCTCTTCAGCATTTACACCAGCGTTCTGATAGGTAGTCTTACAAAGGCAATTGCGTACGCCGACGATCTAATTGCGTACAGAACGGCCCGAAAGGTTGAGGTTATTAGAATTCTCTTGCATCGTGATTTCGACAAGATTCAGCGATATTGCGACGACTGGAAACTGAAAATAAATTTCCAGAAGTCGGAGACAATTTTGTTCCGTACTCCGCTGACTAGGGCCACGAGGGATACGTGCAAGAATTGGCGCAAGGTTATCAGGTCAGTATTTTTATTTCGACAGATATATATAAATGCTGCTCTGACCAGGGCCAGAGGAGCCTTTGCTCAGCCTCGGGTCAGCAGCCGGCTGGTTGTCCTGTGTGGTACAAAGTTGACCCGCTGTACTGGCTTATAAGAGTATATCGTATAAGTGAATTGCTATTCCAACGAGATTCTATACAACTGGGATCGAATCAACAGAATTAACAATTTCGTGATACAAATCGTTCGAGGTCACATTGCAAGAGCTATGTTTTTTCGAGGCGTTCTATCCGAACGACGAGTATTTTAAGAGTGCACGCTTGAGCGGCTTCAGTCTACCATAGGCATTCCTCTTTTTAGACAGATGCGGTCTGATACAGGATAGATTGACAGTTCCGTTAATCTACCACGTCAGACGACGAACCGTGGATAGGCGACTCCTATACAATCGGGACGTCATTGCACAAGGCGGAGCAGAGCTCCTTTGGTTCAGTAGCGCTGTGTCCGAACGGGACCGAACTGATTGGGTGAATCATGAGAACTAGTTTTGGTGGCTTCAATCGGAACTTGATAGTGGGTAGCCGGGATGGGGTTCCAAGCCTTGGCCGGCTTACATACTGTTTTAGTTTTCTATTTATTATCAGCAGTAAAATATTAGTAGATTTTGTATCAAACCTGTAAACAGGTCTGGCTTTGGTGCTAAACTTTAATTTTTTAACATAAGCTCCAAAACTTTTTATATATTTTTTTTTGAGCTTGGCTAATAGAAATTTATAATACATTAAATGATGTTTTTTAGAAATTCGATTTTAAATCCCTTTTCTTTATGTAAAAAATAAAAATAAAGAAAACATAAAACGGATACAGATTATCTTACAAAATTGTCTTGAAAATTGACCTTTTACAAAAATTTAGAATATTTTTTTTATTTTTTGTTAATAATTTAAACCTAATTTAAAGCCTAACTAATCAATCACAATTTTGAAGATCGCTTGGTTTCTGGGCATTTTTTAATTTAGCGTACAAAATTTAATTTGTTTAGCATCAAAAATTTTAACTTTTTAAATACTTAATCATTGCAGCCAAATTAATAAATTTTTAGCAGCCAAACTTCATACATGCCACATAGCGGCCACATGGTGTAACTTATTACCCCAAGATGAAAAACCCAATAGAACAACATGAGTGGATATTTTATGAATTTAAGCTGTTTTTATGATGTTTAGGAGTTCTTCAACATTTCTCATCGTTTTGGTTGGGTAATTTATAGTCGATTGAAATAAAAAGGATATTTATATTTAAACGAAAAATAAATAAAACTCTCAAACTCCGATTTTTTAGATTGACAAGATATGAAAACATTCCAAGTTCTTAATTAACAAAAGTTAATCTACTTTAAGAATGGTAAACAAAATTAATTTATCAAATTTAACACTGTCAAGTGACAATTTAATGTTTTTTTTTTTCATTCCAAGTATAAGAAAGTGGGAAGATATCACGCCCATTAAAACAAAAATGTTACTTCTTTTGCCTTAAATAGAAATTTTTAATTTCTAACGTGCCAGAAAGTTCTTCATAATTTTGATGATCGGTTTACTCAGTGAGTTGGTTTCTTTGTAAACACTTTTTGTTAAAGGATAGGTTAAGATTTGAAGTTTTTAAAACTTGAAAATTTTAAAAGTTTAAAATTTTCAGCTCCGAAAAGACCTTATTGTATTATTTATGTATTGAAGTTTAGTCAGGGAGTTGCCACTTTGCTAGACCACTATCATAATTAAATTTTGTCAGTTCATTTAGGGCTAATATAATTCAGCTTCATAATAAAGTGTTTTCCAATAGAGACGGGTTGATTTTGACAGCTCAAGGCGGACATATTTCTTCTTGACTAACTTCCCATAGGAATTTATTGTAATGGGTCCGTTTTGTCAAATTGAAAATTTTGATATTTCTCTACGTTTCAAGGTCCCTACGTACGTACGTTCGCAACGTTTTTTTCGTCGTCCATAGCTCAAGAACCAGTAAAGATATCGACTTCAAATAAATCTTTTTATTCAGATAATAATGCAGACAGATGCAAAAAGGGGCTGTAAAGAAAAATTGCGTGGGTAGTTTTTTTTTTAATATAGCAGTTTAAAAAAAATGGTGAACATTTTGGCTAACCATAAATATCTCACGAACCAATGAGACTATAAATTGTATATTATATATTTTAACGTGATACGAAACCAGTATATTTTTGGAAAAAATATAGTTAACGTTTTATTTATACATCAAAAAAAAAAGAGGCTTGGATGCGACCCACACTACTAACTTCCCATCCCGTGTGTCGAATTGTCTTGCTTAAAAGTGTATAAAGTCGGTTGAAAAAAGTTCTTAGTTGAATTATTTTCAAAAATTTTTAAATTACCAACAATTTTTTTATATAAAGAAATAGATTGGTTTGAAAATCTAGTTTTGTTAAATAGATTCTAGTCGAAAACAGATTTTTACCAATTTAAGTAGCATTTCTTAGATTTTTGCGAATTGGATGAATGAAATCAATTTGGGAGATATCACGAACCGAACATCAATGTTTACCAAATTTGCGTACTATTTCTTGTAGATTTCATTTCCTTGTGAGAAAACGGACAGTTGGATTTTTATAAAAAAAAAAACTAGTGAATATCGAAAACAATATTTTCTTTGAAATACAAAATTTTGAAGACAATATGTCTAATTTTTGAAAAGCTATTTGAGTCGAAAGTATATTCTTAAAAAGTTTTAGTATTGTTTTATTGTTAGGTTTTTATTTTTTGTTAAAAAAACTATCAATTCAATCTTTGTCAAAATCTTAATCTTACCAGATTTTAAAAACGTTATTTTTCGTTGCACAAAATTGTTTTGGAGATGAAATCATTTTTTATTCGTAACATTTTAATTTAATTGAAGTCGCTAGCGTTTTTGTTTCATGAGATATTAGGGTTAACCAAAATTTTCAACTTTTTATTAAACTGATACGGTAAAAAAAACACCCACGCAGTTTTCTTGGAAGCCGTTTTTGCATCTTTCTGCATTGTTATCTGTATAACAAAATTTATTAGAAGTCGATATCTCTTCTGTTTCTTGAGCTTTGGACGACGAAAAAAACGCGAACGTACGGACGTACGGACATACTTTCTAAAAATCTTTTATTTCGATTCTAGGGACCTCAAGAAATGTCAAAATTTGTAATTTGACAAATCGAAACCATTACAATAACTTCCTATGGGAAGTTAAAAATCACCCCGAAAATGTTACAAATAAGAAATTTTTATCTCCAAAAGAACTTTGTGCAACGAAAAATAACGTTTTTAACATCTGGTAAAATTTTGAGAATAATCGAATGAACTGTTTTTTTATAAATAATAAAAACCTAAAAAAAATTCTCAAAGATGGTAAAAATTGAATTTCGACTCAAATATCTTTTCAAAACTTTGAAATATTGGCTTCAAACTAATTTTATCTTATAAGAAATATTATTTTCAACATTTGGTAAAATTTTTAAAAAATTCAAATAGACAGTTTTTTTTACAAATAATAAAACTCTAAAAAACTTGGTAAAAATTTACTTTCGGTTCAAATAGCTTTACAAAAATTAAAAATATTGGCTTCAAACTTATTTCATTTCACAGAAAATATTGTTTTTAATAAAATCTACAAAAAATAGTACCTACGCAAATTTGGTAAAATTGATACTAGTACATATAGACAAACTTTTAAGCAAGACAAATCGACAGAAGGGATGGGAAGTTATCAGTGTGGGTCGCATCCCAGCCTCTTTTTTGTTTTCAATTTTAAAATGGATAATTATGTTTTATTATATTCATTTCCTATATTTTTTAATATCTTCCTCAATTTTTAAAAGAGATCAAAACCCCTGGAACCTACATACATTTTAAACAAACATCTGTAATTCCTATTGCAGTGAGACACCATAGTGTTCAATCAAATCCAACTTGAGCCCCATTCACATCAATTACATTCTCAAAGCATCACTTCAACTTTTATCCAACCGGAAAGATTTGAAAAGTTAACAAACGTTCACTAAACTAACTGACATTAGCATAAAAGCCAAAAATTAACTCGACTTGCGAAAGTTGCCTCATACATAAATGCATGCATAAGCATTGGCTCACACCTATCATCAACATGAGCCTGATATGTATAATCAAGACACTCCGTGATGCTACACTCAAATTCATCTAATGAAATTCATTCTTTTTCGATTATCAAAACCCCCTTATGTCCAGCACACGATACAACAACAGCACCTATCGTGAAGCCATAACCAACCAAACGATATCATTGACCAATTTAACACTTTCTTCTTTGCCCAAAGTGTCAAGTTTAGTAACGAGTATGAAAGATAAATCAAGATGCAAACAAGGCGGAAACAAATTATACAAAAAGATATCTTTAACCTGGGCATTTAAGTGCTAATAATACTTAGGCTAAAAAAGACGGATTAACAATTGTAAGTTTAACAGTGGCTTAGCTCAATAGAAACCACAGACCAAATGCACAATCCACAATTACAAAGAATACTGTCAACTCCCCCGATATCGGACCTTCCTACAAATCAGATTAATTTTCGATTACATTCGAATGCCTGTTAAAAAACAACTACAACAACATAATCAATAAAGTATGGTTTAAAATCAAAGCGAGATTGGAATTTGAATAAATTATTTATTTATTTTTTATTTTATTTTGATTTGAATTTGGACTTGGATTTGTTTTTGTACGATGATGGTTGTTGTAAAATATTGTCCAGAGTCACGTAAATCACATATAAAAAAATTGAAAATAAAACTTCATTTCATGAATGTTTTATATATTAGGTTGGAGGTATAATCGGTATACCAACTGAGCTTTCTTTGCGTTGCATAATACACAACTCACAACCGGAATTGGAATTGGAATCATTTTGGTTGATTTATTATTGCATATTGATATCATTTTAGTTTTGGCAATGTAATAAAATTAGAAAAAAAAAAACAGAAAATCAAAATGACACTCAAAGGCAAAATTGAATTGATCGGATTGACCTATGTGATATGGGATTATTATTGGTTTACAAATATTATTGTCAGAAAATAAAGGTTTAAATAAATTAACAAAAAAAAAGACAGCAAAATATTAACATTTTCACATGATTTATTGTCTATTTGTGGATGAGTTTAAAAAATGTACAACTTACATAGATAAATAATTTAAAACGCTTTAACTACACATAAAAAGTTTTATTTGATTGTTCTTGCTCAAAGATCTTTAATCGATTTTGTAATAAAAAAGAAAAACAATAAACAATATACGATTTGATATTGACTATTTTAGCCCAAATAACTGACTAAGAATTGATTGAAATTTTAAATTATAGCCCTCTTGTGTTTCAAGGGTTAAAAACTTCTTTAACTATACAAAACTGTGTGTCAATTTCAAATCCTTTTTTTTTAATTTCAATTTTTATAACGTGTCTTATAACTTTACGGACTTTAGAAAGTATTTGACAAAATAAGTCATGAAATTCTCTTACTATATGAAATATCACTGTACTTAATAATTACTTTGCTCAGAATAATTAAATTAAAGCTTATTTTTATTTTTCATTAGTAATAAAGAAGTTTTGTTCAAGTTAATACGTTTTGTTTCTTATTTTGATCAAGAAAAGCCCTATAATAAATCAGAAGTGGGATAAAGTTCCTCATTTAATTGGATAGTGGTTGCACTTCTTACGATAAATTAAAGAAATTTTACAAAAAAAAGAAAAATTGTTTATCCTAAAATTTGATCCTAAAATTTTTCCAAACATGGATGTAAATGCAATGGCTCGTGTTTTGAGTTTTTTGGAAAACGCTTCTGTGCAAATCCTTAAAGGGAAGCTTGTCCCGATGAATTTAAGCACACATGGTACCAAGACTTCACTTAAGGCCCGCTTAAATGAAGCCATTGATTCGCTTGAACCTAACTTACTTAAGGTGGCGCTACAGTCCGGGGCGGACCTGGGCCTCAACCAACAAGCGTCTCCAGCCAGCTGTCTCCAGTTTCGCACGCCAAGTTGGTTGAGGTCCTCTCCCCCCTGGGGGCGCCACCTGAGTCGCGGTCTTACTCTACTGCGCCGCGCCGTCCCTCGGGATTGGATTCATAGACCTTCCGGGCTGGAGCGTTGATGTCCATTCGCTCTACATGACCCAGCCATCTAAGCCGTTGGACTTTAATTCTGCTAACTAGGTCAGTGTCGCTGTACAGCCCGTACAGTTCGTCGTTATATCTTCTCATTCATTCTCCATCGATGCGTACGGGACCAAAAATCACCCGAAAAATTTTTCTCTCGAAGCATCCTAAGACGCTCTCATCTTTCTTTGACAGGGTCCAGGCCTCAGTACCATAAATGAGAACCGGGATGATGAGTGTCTTATACATGGTGATTTTAGATGCTCGAAAGAGGACTTTACTTCTCAATTGCCTTCTAATTCCAAAGAAGCAGCCATTCGCAAGAGTAATTCTTCGTTTGATTTCAGCGCTGGTGTCGTTGTCTGTGTTAATAGCGGTGCCTAGGTAGCCAAAGTCCTTAACTACCTCAAAGTTATAACTGTCCATGTTGACGTTTTGTTCACGACGTCGTTGTTCAGTGTCCTTTTTTGATGACAGCATATACTTGGTCTTTCCCTCATTTACCACTGAACCCATCTTCTTCGCTTCCGTCGCAATGCTCAAAAACGCTCCACTGACATCACGAGTAGTACCCGTAGCATGATGGTTAGTGCGTTGGACTGTCATGCAAGGGGTCTTGGGTTCAATCCCTGCCTGTGCCACCTTAATTTATAAAAAATAATTTTCGCGGGTACTGCCTCTTGCGAGGAATTGACAAATCCTTCAAGAGTAATTCTTGTCATGAAAAAGTGCTTTCTCAAACTAGCCGTTCGGATTCGGCCTTAAATTGTAGGTCCCTTCCATTCTTGACAACAGTACTCGCACACAGGAATGGTTGAGAGTTGTAAGTCACTAGGCCCTGGTTCACAACGGACTGTTGCGCCACCCCATTTTTTTTTTTTTTTTTTTTTTTTTTTGACATCACGCTTTAGATGGACCTTTTTAAGATTGTGCCTCTAGTGTTGACGGTTGAGTTTTGCACAATTCTTTCCAGAACGATGTTGAAGAAGTCGCATGACAGTGCATCGCCTTGACTAAAACCTTTTTTGACATCAAATGCATCGGTAAAGATTGTGCCTCTAGTGTTGACAGTTTAGTTTTGTACAATTCTTTCCAGAACGATGTTGGAGAAGTCGCATGACAGTGCATCGCCTTGTCTAAAACCTTTTTTGACATCAAATGCATCTTTGAGATCTTTTCCGATGCTGTCATACGCGGCTTTAAAATCGATAAAGAGATGGTGGGTATCGATTTGAAGCTCCTGGGTTTTTTCCAAGGTCTACCGTAGTGTGAATATTTGGTCGATAGTGGACTTTCCTGGTCTGAAGCCACACTGATAAGGACCCATAAGGTTGTTGACCAACGGCTTCAGGCGTTCACATAATACGGCAGAAAGGATCTTATATGCAATGTTAAGGAGACTGATGCTTTTGTAGTTGGCGCAATTTTGAGGGCCTCCTTTTTTATGTATCGGGAAAACTATGCTGAGATTCCACTCATCGGGCATGCTTTCTTCCGACCATATTTTGCAGATGAGTTAGTGCATGCTCCCTACCAACTCATCGCCTTCTGTAGAAGGGACTCTCAAACAAATTTTAACACAAAATAAAAACCTAAAAAAAAATACTAAAAGATCGTAAACATTGATTTTCGACTGAAATATCTTTTACAAACATTGAGATATTTATTTTATAGAAAAATACTATTTTCAATATTCAGTAACATTTTCAGATAAATCAAAATGACAGTTTTCGTACAAAAAATAAAACCAAAAAATCTCCCTCAAGTATCAATCAACGCTGGAACTAATGTTTGTAGATTTTGAGAAGGCGTTTGATCGGGTCAATCGTGAATGCATCTGGAGATCGTTTATTGCGCGAGTAATCACTGAGAAAATCGTCCCTGTTATTAAAGATTCGTACAACAAGGCAAGGTGTTTTGTGTTGCACAATGACAGCTTTCCGACTCCTTCGATGTGCGTCAAGGAGTGAGACAAGGAGATGTCTTGTCACCAATTCTGTTTTTGCTGGCGATTAACGATGTGATGGTATCACGGTATCCAATGGAGTCTGTTTGACAAGCTTAGCCACATAGATTATGCTGACGATATATGTCTCATGGCAAACAACACGGCAGGCTTAAATCTAATGTGTCATTCACTGTAATTAAATAGATAGGAGGCGCTTAAGGATTATCACAAATAAGACCAAAGTAATGACCACGGGTCAAAGCACACAAGTTTTTCTAAGGCAGGGGACCATAGAGGAGGTCGAGCAATTAATTATCTGCGAAGTTTTATAGCTCTCGATGGAGGAACGGACCTGGATGTTAACATTAGAATAAATAAACCACGTAGTGCATTTGGAATTCTTTCTCCTGTGTGGAACTCTAGCAAAATATCGCTACGCACCAAGTTGAAACTCTTTGAATCCAACGTCAAATCAATGCTGTTATATGCTTCTGAAACATGGAAATGCTCTGCCGACATCTCTAGCAGACTACAAGCTTTCGTAAACCGTTGTCTGCGCTCTATTCTGAAGCTCCAGTAACCATTTCTAACGATGAGCCGTGGATAGGACCGGACAGAAAAAAGTGGACGTAGATATCATGCAACGGAAATGGCGTGGGATAGGCCATACATTGGGGAAACCGGATGACAATATAACAAAACAATCCGTCCAATGGAATTCCCAGGATAATAGACGCGTTAGAAGACCAAAGACAATTTGGAGGTCATCAGTTTTGAAGGATGCTCGGTCTCAAGGCCACAGCGAATTAACAATTTTTTTACAAAAAATAAAAACCTACAAAAAAAATTAATATAAGTTGGTAAAAATTGATTTTGGACTTTTCAAAACATTTAGATATTGGCTTTACTACTTTCATCTTTTAAATAATTTTGTTGTTAAAATTCAGAAAAATTTTGAGAAAAGTCTAATTGACCGTGAAAATTTGTTTCGACTATAAATCTATTCAACAAAATAAGATTTTTAAACTAAACTATTTCTTTATATGAAAAATATTGTTGGTAATTTTAAAATGTTTATGAATTATTCAAAAGACAACTTTTAACCCAACACGAAAACCTGCAAACTTTTTTTATTTTATTTTTTTTAGTTGGCGCAACAGTCCATGAAGAACCAGGGCCTAGTGACTTACAACTCTCAACCATTCCTGTGTTCGAGTAATGTTGTCAGAAATGGAAGGGACTTACAATTTATGTGCCGAATCCAAACGGCTAATTTGAGAAAGCACTTTTTATGACAAGAATTACTCTTGAAGGATTTGTCAATTATTCGCAAAAGGCAATACCCGAGAAACCTTTTTTTTTTAATAGGGTGGCATAGGCAGGGATTGAACCCAAGTACCCTTGCATGAAAGTCCAACGCAATTTTTTTTTTTTAATTCATTTTTATTAATTCATTCTTAAACCTATCTTACAGCTAGACAAAAATTCATAAAACTATCCTAATTATCCATAACTTACAACTAACTTAATGGTCCCATACGGACACTCTAAGTTAAACTATAACACTTAAGATCTATTTTACTTCATTTAAATTTTATTTATTTTTGTATTTATTAGAAAATTTGAAAAAAAAACTAATATCAATATTGTTACTTCAAATAAGGTCCTTATCCTTTTTATTTTTACTTACAAACTACCTAAAATTAGGTCCTTAAATAAAACTTAAAACCAACTTAAACTACCTATTCTACCTATAAACTACTTAAAACTAGAAGAACCACAGCAGCAAATTTAACTATCTAACATTTTGTTTTTCATATTTTGTTGTCTTTTTTTTTTAATTATTTTTTTATTATATTATTTTTTTTGTTTATATTTCTTTTTATTCTTGCCACCATGCCTATTCTACTTAAAACTAAACCCTAATACTATTAAACAAGTATATGTAAGCCGGCCAAGGCTTCAAACCCCATCCCGACTACCCACTATCAATTGACGATTGAAGCCACCAGAACTGGTTCTCCTGCTTCACCCTATCAGTTCGGTCCCTTTCGGACACAGCCCTACTGAACCGAAGGAGCTCTGCTCCGCCTTGTCCCGATTGTACAGGAGTCGCCTATCCACGGTTCTTCGTCTGACGTGGTAGATTAACGGAACTGCCAATCTATCCTGTATCAGACCGCATCTATCTAAAAAGAGGAATGCCTCTGGTGGAATAAAGCCGCTCAAGCGTGCACTTTCAAAATACTCGTCCTTCGGATAGAACGCCCCGAAAATTAAATTGTTGGTCGAAGACATAGCTCTTCCAATGTGACCTCGAATGAGTTTTATCACGAAATTGTCAATTCTGTTGATTCGAGCCCCGTTGTATTGGACCTCGTTAGAATAGTAATGCACATGAGAAGAATTGGCTGTTCGATATAAGCCAGTACAGCGTCCTAAACACTGCCGCAAGAACACCCGAAACTTCTCCATCTGGAAAGGGGCAACGTTGAACCACACAGGGCACCATAAACGATCATCGGCCATGTAGCAAATTACCTTTACTCTGGGGTCAAGTTGACTGCTAAGAAACGGCCGTTTCGTCAGAGCGAAGGCTCCTCTGGCCCTGGTCAGAGCAGCATTTATATGTCTGTCGAATTATAAATACTGATCTAACCAGATACCGAGGTACTTCACTACACTTTTGCTCGCTAATGGCTGTACGTGAAGATCAACGATGACCATCTTACACGTATCCCTCGTAGCCCCAGCCAACGGAGTCCAGAACAGAATTGTCTCTGACTTCTGGACATTTATTTTCAGTTTCCAGTCGTCGAAATATCGCTGAATCTTGTCGAAATCACGCTGCAAGAGAATTCTAATAACCTCAACCTTTCGGGCCGTTCTGTACGCAATTAGATGGTCGGCGTACGCAATTGCCTTTGTAAGACTACCTACATATCAGACCGCTGGTGCAAATGCTTGGAGAATCGGCGAATTCACCGCTTCCTGTTGAAGACCATTTTTAATTGAGAACAGTGTGGTAGAAGTTACATTGCCACTTTTGACAACAAACTTTCTACCGTTAAGCATATCCTAAAGTATATACAACAATGGCTTGCTTATTCAAAGCCTGCTCAATTTTAGGTAAAGACCCTCTAACCATACGGTGTCAAAGGCCTTTTCCAAATCAACCAGAACAGCACCTGCGCGTGCATTGTTGTTTTGATTTATTTGAATATCAGAAACGAGTTTAGACGCATCATGAATTGTGTCATTACCGCCTTGAACCCGAACTGTTTATCCGGAATTATTTTGTTGTCCGCAGCCCACTTAGTCAGAGCCCTATTAATGATCATTTCGAAAACTTTGCTGATGCTCGGAAGAAGACTTATCGACCGAAGATTTGACGGGTTGGAGTTGTCCTTTCCCTTTTTCGGGAGAGGATGAACCACAGCGGTCTTCCAATGCACTGGATAATATGCATTATTCAGTGCATTGTTGAAGAGCGTGGTGTAAATGTCAATTGCTTCCGTCGGTAAATGTCTTAGTACAACGTTGGATATACCATCGACACCTGCTGACTTTTTGTTTTTTATTGAGTTGAGCTGAAGCTCAACCTTCGTCACTATCAAGGGACTTGCTCCCGTTTGCTTGGCGATTATGGCATTTGCCAAGGAATCGTCATTGAACCGCATGAAGCCGCAGTTCTCAGATCGCCATTGTGACAAATCATTTCGAAGGTAAAAGTGATTAAGTAGGGCTCTGTTTTCCAGGTCGTGGTTGGGGCGAATGCTAACATTCACCTTGTACACTTGCTGGAAAGGAGCACCCACCGCCTCCATTTTTTCCATCGGATCTTCAATTATATAAAAGTCATCGCCAAAGATGGCTTCTTCTGGATTTGTGCTGTCCTGAGTACGTCCTTGTTCTCTTCAGTTCTTTGGAGTTTAAGACATGGAAGGTCATTATCGTTCTTTTTACTGATAATCTTGTTGAGTTTAGGGAACATACTAACTGACCGGATCTTAGGGTCCCAGTACTTGTTAATTGATAACCTGTAGTTCTCCTTGATCAACAGATTGACACTTTTTATTGACGACTTCAGTGTCCTAACCTCCAAGACGTATGGGTCTGTTAATTGTCTGTACAAGTTTTTGAGTCTTGTCAGTAAGCCACTCTTGTGCCTTCGAAGTGCGTTAATATAGTCGCGTTTCTGTAAGCGTCAATTTGGTCCCGTTCTTTGTACTTTGGGATTGTCCGTTCCATCGTTCGTTTTATTGGGGCATTGGTGAAACGAGGCCAACGCATCTTACTGCATCTTAGTGCGTTGCAACGTATTCCTCCAACTCCACGCGTTCGTTTGGAATCTGCATTACGGCGGCCAGTCCGCAGTGACCACTGTCGTACTGGACTGTCTGTAAGCAGTTTCGAGGGTGATTACCCACTTTGTCTGTAATTGTAAGTCTGGTGTCGTACAGCAAAAGATCCAGAAAGGAGCCGCGTCTTGGGTACGATAGCTTTTCAGTAGCCAGCAGGTCGACGCCATATTCAACGCTGTAAAGATTCATCAAATTAAAAAGATGGTTACCTCTGGGATTATTATGTTGATTTCCCCAATCTTCATGTTTTGCGTTCAAATCACCGGCCAAGATAAAATAGTTTTCTTCCAAGCTCAGTTTAAGTTCCCTAAAAACAATCTCGAGTTCTGATGCAAAGTAAGTGACCTGCGGAGCTCCAGCCGCATAAGCCGCAATCATATACATCCGCTTCCCTTGAGTGAGAGAGATGCACACAACGCAAACCTCTAGCGTCTTGAGCTTTCGCAATTCATTGTTGTATATGACTTTATAATTAATGCCTTTTCGTATAAAGAGAGCGACAACTCCCCCTTGAGTGGAGTCGGGCCGGTCTTTTCTTACGATACTGTAATTTTTATGAGTCAATTTGTGTTTGTGGTTTAGCTTAGTTTCACTAGCCATAAACACATCGGGACTGTAGTCTGTACAGTCCAACGCACTTACCATCATGCTACGGGTACTGCCCTACAAACTGTTAAGCAAAGCAAATTGAGAGACGGGATGTGAAGTTATCAGTGTGGGTTGAATCTCAGCACCTATTTAAGAATTTTATCCTGCTAAAAACTTTTGGCAAATTTTAGCTTTTAAAGAATTGTTTTCCATTTGGTTGCTTTTTAAAGCCCTCCCCCTTCCAAATAATAATCAAGTTTTAAATAATTTTCGATTGATTAAAAATTAATTAAAATTGTTTTGTTGAACTCAAATATAATTTTTAAGGAAGCACAAATTCTATACATTTAACATTTTCAGCAAAATAATCAAAACATTATTTATTTTTAAAGATCTTCTTATGAGCTTAAAAATAAATGTTTTATTTTGAAAACCATAACAAGAATTTCAGATTTACAAAAATATATCGTATCATTTATTTTAAATATTGATAACAAACAATTCAATATTTGTAAAAATGAAAATTTAAAATTAAATTTAATTTCCTCAAATAAAATAAAATGTGTTAAATGTATTAATCCATTCATTCTGAATTCATCGAAAGTCATTATTCTATCAACCAGCTTAAACTTTTGTTTTTAATAGTAATAACAATGGGGCATTAAAAATTAATAAAATTTGATATGAATTACAATACATTATGTAAATTAAACAAAAAAAAAACATTTATCGACCCCTATTTTCTGAAGATTTCATACGAATTTAATATTATCAGAAAACGGGTGAATTTATTGTTCAGCTTATATGTGATTTTTTCCGTATTTCAATAGTTTAACAAAGTTAAACTTTAATATGTAATCAAAAACCGTATGCAAATAAAAATAACACAAAATAAAAAATGTATAAAGTTAAGTTACGGCTCAAAAGAAAAATTAATTCTCATCGGAATTGGTATCCCTAGGCTAAATGTTTAACATTCTTAAAAAAGACATACCACGCAACAAACTACTTATCAATGCATATACAGTGAATCAAAGAATATTCCGTGAAGAAACACACGTAAGTCAGTACTATGGCAGTTATAAAATAATATAATTTTGACAAAACTTTAGTGAAGCTGAATTTAGTTATTGTTGATGCTGTAATCACAACTCTTAATAAATAATAGTCTCGTCAAGTACAACTTTTATATTCATATTCATATCTTTATTTATTCAATTTCTTGACAATGTTTGTCTTGTCTTTTACGTTAAATATTGTAATTTTTTGTTTGATCTCAGCGCTGGTGTTGTTTTTATATCCGAAATAAACATAATACAACTATATAGCAAGTTTTGCATTCGTAAACAACCAACTCGAGATTTTGAACAAACATGACATTGACAGATAGAGAAGTCGAAAAAAGTAGGTCCCCCGATTAGTCTTGTCTGTGTGTCCTGGCCCCTACAGCTCAAATTCGATTGATCGATTGACTACAAATTTGGAAATTAGGGTGTTAAGCCGATTTGCGTTAGGAGGTTTTAAATTTGTTTTAAGACTAAGAACAACAGTATATATTTTGTTCAAAATCAAAAATTCGAAGCTTCTCAAAACCAAACAGATACATATTTTTTTAAACTTTCTCTTAAATTGTTTTAGTTTCAATATAAAAACTTGATTTTATACAATATTTCTCAAGAACTATTTAACGATTTCAATCGCACAAGCTCTTATACCGTCACAATAATATTTGATGATCAAAAATGTAATATTTAAGTTTCTATATCTTGAAAATAATAATCATTTATTTACGAAATTGAAATTTAAAACGCAATTTAATAAGTTCTTTATAACTGCACACCAAAAATATTTTTAAACCAAAATTAAAAAATTTTATGTATACGAAATTAATTTAAAAAAAAACCGCTCTAACGATTTTCAAATAAATGAATACTCTAATAAATTTTTTTTTGCTGTGCACTATTTTTTGAAAGACGATGTTAAAAAAATCACATGACAGTGAATCATCTTGTCAAAAACCTTTTTTGACATCAAAAGAATCGGTTAAGTTGTTTCCAACCTTTATGGAGAAACGCGAAGTCTCATTGGTCATCCTACACAAACGTATGAGTTTTGCAGGGTTGCCAAAATTAGACATTGATCTAAACAGCTCGGCCCTCTAGATGCTGTCATATGCAGACTTGAAATCAATGAAATTGATGGGTGTCGATTTGATGTTCTTGTGTTTTTCCGGGATCTGCCGAAATGTGAATATTTGATCGACTGTGGACTTTCCTGGTCCAAAACCACACTGATAAAGAACTTTCAATTTGTTGACGATGGGTTTTCGACGTTCACATATTACGACGGAGAACATTTTTTGAGTAACGTTAAGGTGACTGATTCCTCTTTAGTTTGCTTAGTTTGAAGAAACTCCTTTTTTCAGTATCAGGCAAACAATACTGATTTTCTCTTCATCGAAAATGCTTTCTTCAGACTATATTGTACAGGTTTATGCATCTAACCAAATTATCTCTAATTTGTTTGAAAAGCTCGGCATTCAAGCCATCTGCTAAAGCGGCTTTGTTAGATTTTAGCTTATTTATATAGCAATATTTACTTGTCTAGTCGGGAAGACGGGATTGTAGGCTTTCGTCCTATGAATTGAATGGGTCATCCTGCCTGAAAGCGGAATCGTATTCGTCACCGTTGTTATATAGTCAACAGAAGTGGTCCTCCCATATTCTCAACATTGACTTCAGTTCTGCTTTGATATTTCCCCTTTCGTCTTTGCAGACTTCGGTTCGAGGTTTATGGATTTGTGAATTTCGGTTAACCTGCTCATAAGACTTTCGAGTTTCATTTCCGCTTGTAAACCAAACAAAGTTTTGTTTTTAGGTGTGTTTTTTGGCATCGCTATCTCAAGCCATATTCGATTTCCCAAAAAACGTATCCCTAGTTGTCCATCCGCAGTTGTTTTATATTATTTTTAAGTTGGTAGATTTTATGTAGCTGTCAGATCATAAAACAAAACAAGTGTAGAAGTCCAGCAAGGCCTCCGTCACACCCTTTGTCAGGTTTATTTCTTGATGATACATAGTTTAAGAAAGAATTTTATTATGTACCTGATTTATAATTTTAAATAAATGCTAATTTACGGTTTTTCCTGATTTTCCATTTGCATTTGTTCAAAGATTTATTTGTTATTTTGGTTTTGCTTTCGGATAAGTTTTTGACATATTGGGTTATGTCAGTAGATTTGGTCAGTTGTCGTCCATGAAATTGAAGTTCTTATAGATGGCCCATTTATATGCAGGGTCGAAAGATCGGAATTGAAATTCGTATGTGAAATGTGGAAGTTTTATTTTGACAATAGGGGTACTCACAGAGCCGCGTAAACTGCCAACATTTGTATACATTTTTGTGTAAAAGGCCCAGATTTTTCCTGACACCACCTATTTAAGCTGTCAGATTTAACAACGAGCTAAAAGTGAAAATTTTCAAACTAATTTGTAACAGTTGTTCGACCCCAAATTTAAAAGTAATCATGCAGAAAGCTTATTTTTGTTGTCAAAAACTATTTTTGAAGTTTTTTTTTTAACTGCAAAGCTTTCGAGATGACAAAGAATAAAAATGTACTTATGTAAATTTCCCAAAAAGTGGCCGTTGTAGTTATACCTAAAATCTCGCTAATAGAAAACGACATTGCAGAAGAACACTATAAAGGAACTATGTGTGACTCATTCCTTAATTTGTGCGTTCCAATTATAATTCAAAAAAAGAGGCTGGGATGCGACCGCACTGATAACTTCCCATCCCGTCTGTCGATTTGTCGTGATTAAAAGTTTTTCTATATGTACTTGTATCAATTTTTACCAAATTTGCGTACTATTTTTTGTAGATTTTGTTTTTTATGAAAAAACGGACTGTTGGATTGTTATATAAAAATTACTGAATATCGAAAACAATATTTTCTGTGAAATAAAATAAGTTTGAAGTCAATATTTTTAATTTTTGAAACGCTATTTTAGTCGAAAGTAAATTTTTACCAAGTTTTAGTATTGTTTTTTTTTAGTGTTTTATTTTTTGTAAAAAAAAAACTGTCAATTCGATTTTTTTCAAAATTTTACCGAATGTTAACAACAATATTTTTTGAAAATAAAAGTAGTTTAAAGACAATATTTCAAATTTTTGAAAAGATATTTGAGTCGAAAGTAAATTTTTACCAAGTTTAAGTATTGATTTTTTAGTGTTTTATTTTTTGTAAAAAAACTGTCAATTCGATTTTTCAAAATTTTACTGAATGTTAACAAAAATATTTTTTGAAACATAAAAGTAGTTTAAAGCCAATATCCAAAATTTTTGAAAAGATATTTGAGTCGAAAATCAATTTTTACCGACTTTTATTAATTTTGTTCTTAGGGTTTTATTTTTTGCAACAAAAACTGTCAATTAGATTTTTCTCAACATTTTTTAGAATTTTGAAAACAATAGTTCTTATAAGATAAAATAAGTTTGAAGCCTAAATTTCAAGTTTTTGAAAAGATATTTGAATCGATATTCAATTTTTATTAACTTTGAGTAATGTTTTTTAGATTTTTATTTTTTATAAAACAAAGTGTCAATTCGATTTTTATCAAAATTTTATCAGATGTCAAAATCATTATTCTTCGTTGCACAAAATTATTTTGGAGATGAAATCATATTTTAGTCGTATTGAAGGTGATAAATTTTTGTTTGTCAGTTTGTTTGATTTATAAAAAAAAATAATAATTGGATTCTTTTCAAAAAACATATTTCATTGATATCACTTTGCAATATATTATATAAAATTTAGTTCAATTCTCTATTGTTTTTGGTTCGTAAGATATTAAGGGTTAACCAAAATGTTGACCTTTTTTTAGACTGCTATGATAAAAAAAACCACCCACGCCATTTTCTTGAGAGCCCTTTCTGCATCTTTCTGCCTTATTATCTGTATAACAAAATTTATTTGAAATTGATATCTCTTCTGGTTCTTGAGTTATGGACGACGAAAAAAATGTTGCGAACGTACGAACGTACGGACATACGAACGTACGGACGTACGAACGGACGTACACACGCACGCAAAGACATCTTTCTAAAATTCTTTTTCTTCTGACCCATTACGATAACTTTCTATGGGAATTAAAAAAAAAAAACAGACAAAAAGTTTAATTTTGTTTACTAGTGATATTTTAGTTTATCAAAATACCATATAAAATAAACAGAACTTTGAGAACCTTAAAAGTTGTACTACTTCAACCTTCAAACTCAATTATACGTTTCTTAGGTTCAGATTTCTTAGCAACAAATTTATAATACTTTCATAAATCAATTTAGTTTTTATGTGATTTCTTCTGTTTGTGCATTGTGAAGGTGAAGCTTCAATGAAAAATAATTCTATTTTTTCGTTAATTTTGTCTTAATGCTTCATTAAATTCAGATCATATATTTGTCTAATTCCATCATTATCAAATGGAGATGACCTACAAAATGAAGATCAAACCAAAATAAACACAAATAGTATTTTTATTTTATTATAGAAACCTTCGTTTAAAAAATTGTTTGTTCACACTCATAGTTGTTGACTCAATGTACACAAACACTTTGTAATGTAAATCCAAACAACCCCCTCTAGCCCCCTCTATTGCTTTATCAACACCGTGTCCAACGTCGCGTCCGTGCCATGATAGATTGCCATTTCCCACTCTACCATGTCTGGCCAATGCCAAATTGAGATTTCTTCATCATCCATTTGGCTTTAAGCACGATGAAGACGAGGCTTTTGTTTTGATTTGGATTTGAATTTGGATTTGGATTCGGATTCAGATTCGGACTACCAGCCCGACCACAACAAACTAAACTAATAACAAAACGACGCGCGGTAGTGGCACAACGATCCGACGGACGCGACGCGACGGTAGTGGAGTGATAAGATAAACGAAATGAAAAGTTTCTGGAATTTATAGCGCGCGCGATGGTTCTTAGCCAAGTTAGCTACCATTTGGCTAACAGTCTAGTATCACAGTGTTATGTGAAAGAAACTTAATATTTTGAGATAAATTCTCCGGAGATATGTGTAAAGTTATAATTGGACTACCAATTTACTCGTATTTCGGGCTTTTTGGTCTTCTGGTGATGGCCATAATAATAACAAAAACAAGTGCGGCCATCACTGTATCTAAGAATAATTATTTTGAGCCTGATGAAATTGATTACTTTGGTTCAGGTGTGTTTTCTAAAATAATATATTCTTAATTAAGTTTAAATAAGTTAAACAATATAACTTAAATAGTTTTTGTTTGTGTGTGTTCCTATTATGGATTATATGATACCACCTGCATAACTGTTTAATTCCCCCTTAGGGCAAGTTTTTGTGTTGTGTAAAAAATTGAATTTAAGTTTTTGATTATGAAAGAAGACTTGAAGGAATATTTGTGTGTTTTCTTATAAACCTTTGTGTTTCTATGCTAATGACGGTTTTTGATTAAACCATTTAAATTCATTCTATACCCATTTACTTTAAATTATGTGGGTTCAAAAAAATTGATAGAGGTAGTTGAACTCTACCTTCCTGTCATTATGTTATGTCTTCTTGCTTACAGCCTGCTTCTATTTTTGTTAACGATTTATAAATAAATTTAAATCTAGGAAATAAGAAAATTAAATATTATATACATGCATACACATACGAGTACGTATAGTCTAACATCCGTCTTAAAATAATTATTATTTTTGCATTACCTAGAACGAGTTAATTACCTTTTGAATTATTTCACCCTAATGACCTACCTTCATCTGTATGTTTTTATTTCTTAAAGCGGAACTCTTGCTTAGTTCTTTGTTCAATTACTTTTGATTATTTGAACAAACTACGAAAATGGTTTATGAGTTTTAAAAGAGTCAGTGCAAGGGTTATTTTGTTAATTAAAAAGTATTTTTTAAATGGATTCAAGAAAAGATTACAATTTGTCTAGAAGATAAAGTATTGGAAATTATTGTAATCGGTCCGATTTGTCGAACTTTGACATTTTAAGACAGATGTCTGTCGATTGCGAAGTTTTTTTCGTCGGCCATAGCTCAAGAACCAGAAGAGATATCGACTTCAAATAAATGTTTCCATACAAATAATAATGGAGAAAGATGAAGAAAGGGCTCTCAAAAAATTGGGTGGGTGGTATTTGTAACATAGCATTTTAAAAAAAGGTGAACATTTTGGTTTACCCTGAATATCTCACAAACCAAAAATGCTAAAAGCTTGAATTAAATTGTATGTAATATATTGTAATGTGTTACCGAATAAATTTATTTTAAAAAGAATCCAATTAAAGGTTTTTTTTATAAATCAAAAAACAACTAAAAAAATATTTTTCACCTTGAATACATTACGAACAAAAAATGATAATCTCCAAAATAATTTTGTGTAACGAAGAAAAACTGACATCTGGTACAATATTGAGAAAAAGAGAATAAGCAGTTTTTTTTATAAAGAATAAAAACCTAAACAAATATTACACAAAGTTGGTAAAAATTGGTTTTCGACTTAAATATTTTTCACAGAGTTCAGAAAAATTGAATTGACAGTTTTTTTTTACAAAACATAAAAAAAAATTACTAAAAGTTGGTAAAAATCGATTTCCGACTCAAATATCTTTTCAAAAAATTGGGATAATGATTGAAATAAATTTTATTTTATATTGTTTGAAACATTCGGTTAAATTTTGAGAAAAATCGAATTCACCTCCTTTTCTTACTTACTTACTTACTTAAGGTGGCGCTACAGTCCGGGGCGGACCTGGGCCTCAACCAACAAGCGTCTCCAGCCAGCTGTCTCCAGCTTCGCACGCCAAGTTGGTTGAGGTCCTCTCCCATCTGGGTGCGCCACCTGTGTAGCGGTCTTCCTCTACTACGCCGTCCCTCGGGATTGGATTCGAAGACCTTCCGGGCAGGAGCGTTGATATCTATTCGCTCTACATGACCCAGCCATCTAAGCCGTTGGACTTTAATTCTGCTAACTTGGTGAGTGTCGCTGTACAGCCCGTACAGTTCGTCGTTATATCTTCTCCTCCATTTTCCACCTATGCATACGGGACCAAAAATCATCCGAAGAATTTTTCTCTCGAAGCATCCAAAAACGCTCTCATTTTTCTTTGGCAGGGTTCAGGCCTCAGCGCAATAAATGAGAACCGGGATGCTGAATGTCTTATAGATGGTGATTTTAGATGCTTGAGAGAGGACTTTACTTCTCAATTGCCTTCTAAGTCCAAAGAAGCAGCGATTTTCAAGAGTTATTCTTCGTTTGATTGCAGCACTGGTGTCGTTGTCTGCATTAATAGCGGTGCCTAGGTAGACAAAATCCTTAACTACCTCAAATTATAGCTGTTCATGGTGACGTTTTGTCCAAGACGTCGTCGTTCAGTGTCCTTTTTTGATGACAGCATATACTTGGTCTTGCCCTCATTGACCACTAAACCCATCTTCTTCGCTTCCGTCGCAATGCTCAAAAACGCTCCACTGACATCACGCTTTGATCTTCCAATTATGTCAATATCATCTGCGTATCCGAGTAATTGGATGGACCTTTGCAAGATTGTGCCTCTAGTGTTGACGGTTGAGTTTTGCACAATTCTTTCCAGAACGATGTTGAAGAAGTCGCATGACAGTGCATCGCCTTGTCTAAAAAAAATTTTAAAATCAAATGTATCGGTGAGATCTTTTCCGACCTTGATAGAGCAGCGTGCATTCTCCATCGTCATTTTGCACAAACGGATAAGTTTGACAGGGATGCGAAAACTAGACATTGCTCTGTAGAGCTCTTCCCTATAGATGCTGTCATACGCGATAAAAAGATGGTGGGTATCGATTTGAGGCTCCTGGGTTTTTTCCAAGATCTGTCGTAGTGTGAATATTTGGTCGATAGTGGACACACTGATTAGGACCAATCAGGTTGTTGACGAATGGCTTCAGACGTTCACATAATACGGCAGAGAGAATCTTATACGCAATGTTAAGGGGACTGATTCCTCTGTAGTTGGCGCAGTTTAGAGGGTCTCTTTTCTTATGTATAGGGCACACTATGCTGAGATTCCACTCATCGGAATCTCAGCATTCCGCCTCTTTTACAAGAAATAAAAACCTAAAGGAAAAAATAAAAAAATTAGGTGGCGCAACAGTCCATGAAGTACCTGGGCCAAGTGACTTACAACTCTCAACCATTCCTGAGATGGAAGGGACCTACAGTTTATATGCCGAATCCGAACGGCTAATTTTTAAGAAAGCAATTCCTCGCAAGAGGCAGTACCCGTGAAAACTTTTTTTTAAAATTAAGGTGGCACAGGCAGGGATTGAACCCAAGACCTCTTGCATGACAGTCCAACGCACTTTTTTTGTTTTTTTTTGCAATTCGTTTTTATTAATTCATTCTTAAACCTATCTAAAGCTAGACCAAAATTCATAAAACTAGCCTAATTATCCATAACTTACAACTAACTTAATGGTCCCATACGGACATTCTAAGGGCCTTTCGGCCCTAAGGTCTATTTTACTTCAATTTATATTTTATTTATTAACTTCCCATAGGAAGTTATTGTAATGATTTTTAGAAAGATGTCTGTGCGTGCGTGTGTACGTACGTTCGTACGTCCGTACGTCCGTACGTCCGTACGTCTGTACGTCCGTGCGTCCGTACGTTCGCGACGTTTTTTTCGTCGTCCATAGCTCAAGAACCAGAAGAGATATCGACTTCAAATAAATTTTGTTATACAGGTAATAAGGCAGAAAGATGCAGAAAGGGCTCTCAAGAAAATTGCGTGGGTGGTTTTTTTACCATAGCAGTTTGAAAAAAGGTGAACATTTTGATTAACCCTAAATATCTTACAAACCAAAAACGCTAGAGACTTGAATTAAATTTTATATAATATATTGTAACGTGATATCAAACAGATATATTTTTGGAAAAAAAATCAATGCAACGGTTTTTTTTATAAATCAATGAAACTAAAAAAAAAAAATTTGTCACCTACCAAATTTTACGACTAACATATGATTTCATCTCCAAAACAATTTTGAGCAACGGAGAATAACGTTTTCGAAATCTGATAAAATTTTGAGAAAAATCTAATTGACAGTTTTTTTATAAAAAATAAAAATCTAAAAAAAACATTACTCAAAATTCGTAAAAATTAAATATCGATTCAAATATCTTTTCAAAAACTTGAAATTTAAGCTTCAAGCTTATTTTATCTTATAAGAAATATTGTTTTCAACATTCAGTAAAATTTTAAGAAAAATCGAATTGACAGTTTTCTTACAAAAAATAAAAATTAAAAAAGAAATTAATAAAAGTTAATAAAAATTGATTTTCGACTCAAATATATTTTCAAAACTTTGAGATATTGGCTTTAATTTACTTTTATCTTTCAAAAAATATTGTTGTCAACATTCAGTAAAATTTTGAACAAAATCGAATTGACAGTTTTTTTATAAAAAATTGAAAACCGAACAAAATTTAACAAAAGTTGGTAAAAATTGAATATGGATTCAAATATCTTTTCAAAAACTTGAAAGTTAGACTTCAAACTTATTTTATCTTATAAGAAATGTTGTTTTAAGCATTCTGAAAGATGTTTAATAAAAGTTTATAAAAATTGATTTTCGACTTAAATATCTTTTCAAAACTATAAAATATTGGCTTCAAACTTATTTTATTTTACAGAAAATATTGTTTTCGATATTCAGTGATTTTTATATAAAAATCCTACAATCCGTTTTTTCATAAAAAATAAAATCTACAAAAAATAGTACGCAAATTTGGTAAAATTGATACTAGTACATATAGACAAACTTTTAAGCAAGACAAATCGACAGACGGGATGGGAAGATATCAGTGTGGGTCGCATCCCAGCCTCTTTTTTCTGTAGGTATTTATTAGAAAATCTTGAAAAAAAAACTAATATCAAGATCCTTTTTTATTTTTACTTAAAAACTACTTAAAATAAGGTCCCTAATATAAAACTTAAAGGTAATTTAAACTACCTATTCTGCCTATAAACTACTTAAAACTAGAACAGCCACAGCAGCAAATCTAACGTTTTTTGTTTTTATAATTTATTGTCTTTTTTATTTTTTTTTTTTATTTTTTTTATATTCCATGTTTTTTTTTTCTTTTTTTTAATTTTTTGTTTTTTTTTTTCATTTTTTTATTTTTACTGTATTTTTATTTTGTGCCACCATGCCTATTCTACTTAAAACTAAACCCTAAAACTATAAAACAAGTATGTAAGCCGGCCAAAGCTTAAAACCCCATCCCGACTACCCAATATCAAGTGCCGATTGAAGCCACCAAAACTGGTTCTCCTGCTTCACCCTATCAGTTCGGTCCCGTTCGGACACAGCCCTACTGAACCGAAGGAGCTCTGCTCCACCTTGTGCCATGACGTCCCGATTGTACAGGAGTCGCATATCCACGGTTCTTCGTCTGACGTGGTAGATTAACGGAACTGCCAATCTATCCTGTATCAGACCGCATTTGTCTAAAAAGAGGAATGCCTCTGGTGGAATGAAGCCGCTCAAGCGTGCACTTTCAAAATACTCGTCGTTCGGATAGAACGCCCCGAAAATTAAATTGTTGGTCGAAGACAGCCTTTGCAATGTGACCTCGGACGAGTTTTATCACGAAATTGTCAATTCTGTTGATTCGAGCCCCGTTGTATAGGACCTCGTTGGAATAGTAATGCACATAAGAAGAGGAAATAAGCCGGTACAGCGGCGTAAACACTGCCACTCGAACACTCGAACACCCGAAACTTCTCCATCTGGGAAGGGGTAACGCTGAGCCACACAGGACAACCATAACCGATCATCGGCCGTATGAGGGCCATGTAGCAAATTACCTTCACTCTGGGGTCAAGCCGACAGCTGTAAAACAATCGTTTTGCAGCGCGGAGGCTTCTCTGGCCCTGGTCAGAGCAGCATTTGTATGTCTGTCGAAATATAAATACTGATCTAACCAGATACCGAGGTATTTCACTTCACTTTTGCTCGCTAATGGCTGCCCGTTAAGATCAACGATAACCATCTTTCGCCAATTCTTGGCACTAGCCACGAGGGATACGTGAAGTCTCCGACTTCTGGACATTTATTTTCAGTTTCCAGTCGTCGCAATATCGCTGAATCTTGTCGAAATCACGCTGCAAGAGAATTCTAATAGCCTCAACCTTTCGGGCCGTTCTGTACGCAATTAGATCGTCGGCGTACGCAATTGCCTTTGTAAGACTACCTATCAGAACGCTGCGCTGGTGTAAATGCTGAAGAGAATCGGCGAACAGTCCAACGCACTAACCATCACACTACGGGTACTATTTAACCTAAAAAAAAACCTAAAGAAACTCTACAAAATATTGGTAAAAATTTACTTTCGATTTAAATATCTTTTCAAAAATTAAAAATATTGGTTTAAATTAATTTTATCTTACAGAAAATATTGTTTTCGCTACAAAGTATAATTTTTACTTGCGCAAAATCGAAAAAAGTGGGTTCCCATGTTCTTTTCGTCCGTCCTCATCTCCTCATTTGTTTCTTAGTTATATATTTTAAGTTCGTACCAGTTTAAGCCGATAGCATTATGGGCTCCTCAGATATTTTGGACCCACACTTATGATACCGTCTTTCGATTTGTCTAAGACTTTAACAAAATATTAATAACCGTATTTTGAGTGAGATAAAAACATTTGAAGTCAACAGCTTTCTTTGTTCTCATAATACTTGAGTCCAAAACCATTTCTAATTAGTTTGTTGTTGTCAGTCAGTTTAATTTTTCTTAAAAATTAACAAAAATCAACAATATTTTGCACATGATAAAATTAATTCAATTTCATTTCAAAGATTGGTTTTCGACTTAAATATTTTTTATAGAGTTCAGATATTGGCTTCAAATTAAACTTATCTTATAAGAAACACTGTGTTCATTCTTTATTGTATGAAGTTTTGAGAAAAATTGAATTGACTGTTTTTTTTTACAAAAAATAAAAAAAGTTACTAACAGTTCGTAAAAATTGATTTTCGACTTAAATATCTTTTCAAAAATTGGAATATTATTTCAATACCTGGTTTTGTTTGGGAGATTTTTTTTTGTATTTATTTATTAATATCCTATATATATATGTATTTTGTACAATTATTTAGAGGGAATAGGTTGTAGCATTTGAATTTTAAGTTAAAATTGAATTAATGCCACATTTACAAATTTTTATATTGTGGGGTGGACAGATTATAAAAAACGTATATGATAAAAGAACAGAAACAGAGAAAAAAGTTTTTTATGAAATGATCACTATGATTGATTGAACTGCATAAGCAATATTTTAATTATTATATACGTAAATAAATAAAGGGAATAAATATTATCAAATGACATAGTTTAACAAAGATTCAATGTTATAAGTATCGAAATTAAGAAGCCATATATTAACTGATTTTAAGAACTGTAGACGGTTTCTAATGCTTCGTAATTCAGCTGGAAGACTGTTGTATAATTTGCGAGACACAATAGTGTAAGAATTCCTAAAAAGTGTAGTTCGAAAAATGTTTAATCGTACCGAGTTAGGATTTCTCATATTATATGTATCACTCATAGGGCTTTCCAAATAACCACTCCTAGGTTAGGTTAGGTTAGGTTAGAGTGGCTGTCTAGATATCATTGACACACGTAGACCTCAAGGGTCCATTGTGATACCACTAATGAGGTTACTCATGGGAGAGTAATGAATTTAAACAAACCATTTTGTGCTTTTAATAAAGTTAGAGAGACGTTTTGTGTCAATATTTGCCAGTTCACTGGTATTATCGAAGAAGGGATTACCGAGAAAGTAATTCCTTCTAATAGAGAGTGCTGGACATGTACATAGAAGGTGTTGGACTGTTTCCTCTTCCTCCTCGTCCATGCAGCTTCTACAGAAGTCATTTGTGTAGACCCCTAGCCTCAGAGCATGTCTACCTATGAGGCAGTGTCCCGTTATTACTCCAATTGTAGAGCTTATACTTTGTCTGCTTAGTGATATCAAGCCTTTTGACCGTTTTAAGTCAATACTTGGCCATATTTGCTTGGTTGCCAGGCAGGTGGTACTTTGTGACCATCTAGTATTTGTTGTTTCTAAAGCATATTGCTTGAGAAGATATTTGCATGTAGCAAGTGGTGTTCCTATGTTATGTTTTTGTCTAACATAAGGCAGAAGTGTTCCGTTTTTGGCGAGCTCATCGGCTTTGCAATTTCCCGGAATGTCTCTGTGGCCCGGCACCCAAATGAGGTGAATGTTAAACTGTTCCGTCATCTCCTTCAGAGATGATTGACAATCGTGGACTGTTCGAGAGTTTGTGGAGACAGACGCGAGAGATTTAAGAGCGGCTTGGCTGTCCGAGAAGATTCGTATATCCTTACAAGATATAACGTTTTCTTTGAGCCAGGATAGTGCTTCTTTAATCGCCATTACTTCTGCCTGGAATACACTACATTGATTGGGAAGTCTATAGGATAGACTGAGATTCAGTTGTTCTGAAAAGATACCACTTCCAACTCCGTGATCGGTCTTTGAACCGTCAGTGTAGAAGTGTACCGCATCGTCTTCCAGGGGTCCCTCTTCTTCCCAGGAGGATCTTGAAGGGATGGACACATGGAATCTTTTACCAAATACCATTTTTGGGGTGGTATAGTCTAAGCGATCTGGGATAGATCTGAAATTGTCTAGAATGGTTGTATGTCCAGTATTGTTACTGGTCCATTGAGAGGTGGCTCTAAGCCTTACACATGAGTTGGCAGCCACCTTTTTAGAGAAGATGTCAAGTGGTGTTAGGTTTAAAAGCACTTCCAGTGCTGCGGTTGGTGTTGTGCGAAGTGCTCCTGTGATGCACATACCTGCTGACCGCTGGACTTTAATGAGTTTATTTAGATTTACCATCTTATCCAGTGCGGTCCACCATACGACGGCTCCATAAATGAGTATCGGCCTGATTACCGAAGTGTATAGCCTGTGGGTTATTTTTGGGGAGAAGCCCCATTTTGATCCTATGGCCTTTTTACAAGTAAAAAGCGCTACAGTAGCCTTTTTGACTCTTTCATCAATATTTGCCTTCCAATTTAGTTTTTTGTCTAAAATGAGGCCCAAATATTTAGCTTGGTCGGAAAAGCTTAATGGTATTCCTTTAATCTTTGGTGGGCTAATCTGAGGAATTTTATATCTTCTCGAGAAGAGTATTAATTCTGTTTTGTGTGGGTTGACGTCCAATCCACATTGATTAGCCCATTTAGTTAGCCTGTTTAGGGCATTTTGTAGGAGTTCCGAGAGAACTTGGGGGTGCTTCCCAGATACGGATATCGCAACGTCATCAGCGTAGGTAATCACCTTGAAACCTTCTGTTTCCAATGTTGTAAGTAAGTCGTTTACTACCATGTTCCATAAAAGAGGCGAAAGGACTCCACCTTGGGGAGTGCCTCGATTCACCGATCTGGTGGTAGTAAAACTTCTCATGTTAGAAATTATTGTTCTGCTTTTGAGCATGAGACTTATAAGATCTATGAGTGACTTCTCTAATTTCAGCTTATCCATTGCTGTTGTGATCGCCTGGTAACTGACGTTGTTGAAAGCTCCTTCAATATCTAGGAACGCTACCAGGTTATATTCTTTGTATTCGAGGGAATGTTCAATAGTACGTACCAGTGAGTGAAGTGCTGATTCTACTGATTTTCCCTTAGAGTAAGCATGTTGAGCTGTGGAAATGAGACATGGTTTTAAATTATGTCTGATATAAATTTCAATCAATCTTTCCAAGGTTTTAAGAAGGAAGGATGATAGCTGATTGGTCGTAGATCTTTAGGGTTAACGTGTGAGGGTTTCCCTGCTTTGGGAATGAAGACTACTTTTGCCATTCTCCAGGCTTTGGGAATATATCTCAACCTTACACAGCTTGTCAGAATGATTTCCAATGGTGGAATAATCATGTCTGACCATTTTTGTAGTTCGGCCGGAATGATTCCATCTGGTCCTGGAGATTTATATGGATCAAAGCTGTCTATGGCCCATTGCAGTTTTTCCCGCGTTATTAGACCAACTAAATCGCTTGTAAAAGCTTGAGACTCTGATGTTAAGTCGTTGAGTATGTTAGAACTACCTGGAAAGTGGGTGTCTAATAACAGGTTAAGAGATTCTTCATCTGTGATAGTCCATGTGCCTGTTTCTGTCTTTAAAGCACTAGGTATTGTTGGACTTTTTGAGAGAATTTTCCTGAGTCTTGAGGCTTCTGAAGTATTTTCTATTTTACCACAAAAATTTCTCCAAGAAGACCTCTTACTCTTTCTTAATTCTTTTTTATATTGCTTTAGAGCTTGTTTGTATAAGTCCCAGTCAGAAGGAGATCTAGTGTACTTAGATCTATTGAAGAGTTTACGACAGCTCTTTCTGAATGGTTCTAATTCTTTATGCCACCAATGAGGTTTCTTTTTACCCTTTAAAATGGTTACAGGGCATGAAGATCTCATTGATTTATTTAAGGCTTCGGTGAGATGATTTACAGAAAGGTCTAGTTCATCTTTACTGGAGGAGCTTTTAAGAAGGTTATGATTAAGCAGTTGTGCTAGTACCTCCCTATAACGCTCCCAGTTGGTATTCCGGTGATTTCGAAATCCCGTAGATGTATTTGCTACATCTTTGAGCTCAAACTGAATGTATTTGTGGTCAGAGAAGGAATTCTCTTTTGAGACATGCCGGTTTGAAATCATATTGTGGATCGAGTCAGAGGTAAGTGTAATATCAAGTACCTCTTTCCTATTCTTGGTTACAAATGTGGGTTCATTACCAATATTACTTATGAGTAGGTTAGTGCTTAGTAAATAATCAAATAAGTACTCACCTCTCTCATTTATATCAGAGCTACCCCATACCGTGTGATGGGCGTTAGCGTCTGAACCAATTAGGAGACCAACTTTTTTCGATTGCGCGTCCGCAATTGCCTTCCTCAAGGTGTTTCCTGGAATTGGGCTGTCGTGGCCAAGGTAGGAGGATATGAGCCAGTAGGTGGCTTTATCTGTTGTTAGGACAGCGGTGGTAGTGTCCTTGTCGCTGTAATTGGGGAGTAAAAATATGTTTAAGTCATTTTTTACTAACATGCATGACCTTGGTTGACCTTTCTCCGATGCATATAATATTTTATAGCCAGGAGTCCTGAGACCTCTGATGATGGAGTTTGAGACCCACGGCTCCTGTATTAAGACGATGTCTTCCTTGTTCATATGCAGTCGGAGTATCAGGTTGTTTGTGGCCATGATGGCGTGATGGAGATTAATCTGTACTAATCGCAGCATTGCTACTATTAGTCAGATCAACCTCCACCACTGTTTTGTCGGCGTTTTCCTCGTCTGAGGAGGACCTAAGCAGGTCTTCCTCACTCTGGGTGATGCCTAAGGTGGCGTCTTCAGTCTCCATGTCGGAGTTACTGTCGACTTTAGTTTTAGCCTCCACGTCGGATGGCTTATTTGGGGCAGTGGATGTCGATGGTTCCACTTTTGGTGTTGCATCGACCTCCATTTTCGTTGCCAATGAATCGCTTCCCTCCGCTGAAGAGGCTTCTGTGGGGGGCGTGTTTAGCGTATCTTCATCTTTTTTATAAATACGCATCATGATTTCATCGAAACCATACCTAATCACACCTTTGGTCGCGGCCAGTGGAGCCAGTGATTCCCTATTGATCAGCACTCAAACCACTCCTCATAAAAAATATTTTCAATACCTTAAAATAAAACAAGTGTCTTACTGGTAGAATACCTGTTTATCTAATTAAATCTGCAGAGTGAGTGAGGCGGGCAGCGTTGCATATTTTTCTTTTTTGAGGAACTGTTAATTGTTGGATTTTATTTAAGTATGCACCTCCCCAACAACTGATACCATATTGTAACTTCGAGTGGAAAATACCATAGTAAACCTTTTTTAACGCGGAGAATGAACAATAATTTTTTAACCGATAAAAGCATCTTACGGTTGAAAGAAGATATTGCTTTAAATCAATAATGCGCTCAGTCCATTTTAAATGTTGGTCAATTTTGACACCTAAATACTTAAAATCTTTCACTATTTCTTTATTGAGGCATGCACTGCAGCAGTTTGCTTCAGAATTAAAGGTTAATGTTAATTAATGAGATACTAGACATTTGCTATTGAAGAGTTTAAAACTAGAACAAGACGGAGCATGGAACAATAATTGTATGTCATTTAGTCCATTGCTGAACATCATAAGTTTGGATTTGCTACTGACTAAAAGTTTATGGTCCTCAAACCATAGCCTTAATAAATGAACATCATGGTTTATATCCGAAACCAAATTTAATGGACTAAGTGAATTGTATCCAATTGCTTTATCATCAACAAATGCGTTAACTTTCCCTAAAAATAGCAGATTGAAGATGGAATTTATATAAACCAAGAAAAGAATGGGCCCAAGAACTGGTCCTTGTGGGACACCCAAGTTAATATCAATCACTTAGAACATTACCTACTTTGACTATCTGAGACCTTTTACACAGGTAGGATTCATGTTATAGCTAATTTTAATAATTTAGTAAGCTTAAAAATGATTTACCTAATTTTAAACCAGTTTAAAATTTTACTATCTCTTAACAATTTGCTTAAGTGTAAATCACGGAATGGCTACTGCAGCTTTTAGTAATTTGATTTATCCATATGACACCCATTCTGTTATTCTTATAAGAGCAGTGGATGAAATGGACTAGTAACTATTAGGAATTCGAATTAATAGGTCCGTTTAAACGTATTTGCTTTGTTTATTATCGCGAACTGTCACTTTTTAGGCATGTTTGGATGTAGGTGTATTGTTCGGTTTTTTAATTTTGATTTATAAAAAAATATTAATTAAATTTTTAACGTCACTTTGGTATCACGTCACTGTATATAATATAAGATTTAATTGAAGTCGCTAGCGTTATTGGTTTTTTAAGACATTTTTTGTCAACCCTTTTGGTTTACTTCTTTTTTAAGTTTAAATTGTTTCCGAATATCCTTTCTAAATCTTTCTGTACTGGAAATAAGAACTTCCACACGCAAACATGTCCTAAAATTCTTGATTGATATTACGGTTTTTAAATTAGCGAAGATAAATTTGGGCTCCCCGTAGCGTCATTTTTGTTTTGGTGACATCTGTCAAATCTTTCGTTTATTATTCAGTTGTTTATGCCAAGTCATCATGGCAAGTTACACGATTAAACAGCACGTTCAAATGATAAAACTTTATTATCAAAATGAGTGTTCGCTAACGCAAACGTTGCTCGCATTGCGCCAATTTCACGGTAGACGTGGTAGCCTTTCATAGTCGACTTTTCATTGTTTGGTGGCCAAATTTGAGACGACCGGTTTAGTAAACAATCATCCAACACCCATACGTTCAAGGAACGCAAGATCAGCCGATAAAATCATCACGGTCCTTGAGAGTATACAGCAGAACACGGGGAAGTCGCTTCCCGCCGTGTACAAGAACTAGTACTTTTGCACACTTCAACTTGAATTTTGCCCGGGACTTGGGACCTAGGAGCTCAAAGTTCATGTCCAAAGACAACTCCGCGCCACGCCATTCTTACGCTGACTGGGCGTCGAAACTTATGTATAGAGGACCCCCATTTTTGCCGAAAACTAATCTCTAGTGACAAGTCGTATTTTTGGATGAATGGCTGGGTTAACGTAAAATTGTCGTATATGGGACGAGACCAACCCACGAGAGGTTCACCAGGCGATGATAGATCCTCAAAAAGTTACCGTTTAGTGTGGATTTTGTGCTGGCGGCGTAATTGTTCCGTACTTTTTTGAAAACGACGCCAGTAAGGCGGTCAGCGTCAACTGCGAGCGCTACATAACGATGACAACTAATTTGATATGGTCCAAATTGAACCATATGGACCTAGACGACATGTGGTTCCAGCAGGACGGCGGCGTTACGTGCCACACACCAAACTCCACGCCATCTACACAAAACATCTACCCGTCTTTATTGAAAAACCCAATAAAACCCCCTTATACTTGTGTATCTGATAAAATGCTTATACGACTAATTGTAGGCGATTGCCAATGATTTTATTTTGGAGCAACCTTTTCTAAATCACTATTTTAAACATTTTGGTTTTTAAAATAAAACGCAAAATGAAGTTCTTTCGCTCATTTAACATAAAAGTTATTCACATATTAATATAAATATTTCATCAGGGGTACCAATAACTGTATCCACTACTCTATATTCGCAAATTTTCGGTTTACTGAATAAGCTTCAATTCGAGACTAGAACGGTCTGTATCTTACAATTTCAGTGTATACTTAAAATTGCAATTTTAAAATTCAATGTCCATACAGCAGATACATATAATTAAGTAAAAAACTGAAGAAAATTTGTATTTTTTGAAGATCTTTTCAAACTCAAAAGTCGTGCTTTTCTCCTAACTCTCGTTTCGAAAAATCAGTTGATCAATTTTAATGACACATCTTTTAAATATCTCCTATGCCAATGTATATCCCTTTTATATATGATTTGTTACCAATAATCCTTAAACTCTTTTTTTTAATTTACATAGATGAAACAGTATATCCAGATGTAGATTATTCTGCCAAAGAAAATTCACCTGAAGACGGTAAAGAATCTTTAGCAACCGATGACCCCGAGACAATGCCGCAATTATTTCAAGGTGACATCGCTATGGACTCTGAAACTTACATTGGCCTGAGATTGGGTGTAAATCCCTTAAAGTACCCGAAACGGCTATGGCGTAATGGCACCATACCATTTGAGATCAGTCGAAGTTACAACAGTGAAGAAAGAGCGGCTATTGATAATGCCGTACATGTACTTAACTCTCTTACCTGCATTAATTTCGTTCCCTACGATGGAGAAAATGACGACTATTTGTACATTCAGCCACCCGATGAGGATGGTCCTAAGGGATGTTGGTCATATGTGGGACGTCGAGGTGGGGAACAAATTGTGGCATTACAAAGACCAGATCATTCCAGTTTACATTGCTTCAGTAGCGAAGGAAGAATCATGCACGAGCTAATGCACGCCATTGGAATATACCACGAACAATCCCGGGCTGATCGGGATCAATATGTAAAAATACACTGGGAGAATATTATGCCGAAATTTAAGAAGAATTTTAAATTGGTTTCGGAGAAAAATGGAAAGTATTCATTTGAATATGATTATAATTCTGTGATGCACTATGGAGCGTATTATTTTAGGTGAAGTTTTGACTTGAAGTTTTTGAGTGCTTTAAAAAAATGATATTCTATGTTTTTTGTTTTTAGTAAGAAAAAAGGAGAAAAACCAACAGTGACTCCATTGATGCCCGGGAAAAAAATTGGTCAAAGACGAACACTGAGTAAAACGGACTGTTTGAAAATAAATGAACTCTACGGTTGCCTGACGGGACGGCACGCTAAGATGTACCGAAGTTTTTGCAAGCTGCTAGGGTTATAGTATTACATATTCTGATTTCTTCCTTATCTTAATTTTAATTTAAGTTGTCTAAACACATGTTCATAAATACGTATTTATTCTAACATAGCTTAGTTACGTAGTTATAAAGATTAGAGAAATACCAGTACAAAAATATAAACTTAAAAAGTAAGTTTTTTGTTTAATTACCTTTCGTTCACAAAGGAGAACATCATTGATAGATATGATAAAGAGTAAAGGTCCTAAATGGCTACACTGGGGAACTTTTGAATTGACAATGAAAAGGTATGAAATTGAACTTTTTTAAAGATAAGAAGAGATCCATTTGATGATTTGAGAAGAAAATCCAATTTCCTTCAGCTTAAATGTGATGATATCATGAAATAGCTGGTCGAAAGTTTTAGAGTAATTAGTCTAAATACAGTTGAGCACTTGTTCAAAAATGCATCTAAATTAGTAATTGCCGAACGTTTTTTATTTAACTATGTTATTGATCGTATATAATATATTATTGCAGTAAAAATATAAAATATCACAAACATCTTGTTCAAACAAAATTAGGAGCCGTATGAACAGTTTAGAAATTGGTCTGTAATTACTTATGTCACCCTTGTTACCATTTTAAAAGACTGGTTTGCTATTTACTAGAGTTTAGAAATGCTACTTCTGACTAAAATTTGTTCAAGATAAATGGAGGAATCGCATCTGGTCCAGAATGTAAGATTTTCTCTAACCATATTTCAAAATTATTAAAGCTATAAATTCTCATTCATTTTTACGAGAGTGTCAATGAAAGATTCCTGAAAGTTATTAGCAAAGCGGGCTATAGATTTCTATAGTACTTACTTACTTACTTGAGGTGGCGCTACATTCCTGTGAGAACTAGGGCCTCACCCAACAAACTTCTCCATCTAGCTCATTCCCTAGCTATATGTCTAAAGTTTAGGGCTCAAAGTTGGGTGATGTCACTTTTCACTTGTGCGCGCCACCTGATCCACGTTTTTTCTCTACTGGGCTGCCCAATCAGTGTGGATTAGAAGACTTTCCGGGCCGGAGCATTGGTTTCTATGCGCTCTACGCGACTCAACCATCTTAATCGTTGGACTTTTACCCTTCTGGCTAAGTCTACGTCTCTCTACAGCCCGTACAGTTCGTATTTCCATCTTCTCCTTCATTCCTCTTTCATGCATACAGCACCGTAGATCACAAGAACTTTTCTCTCGAACCGACCCAAGGTGCTTTCATCCGATTTTGTCATAGTCCATGCATCTGCACCGAATAGCAGAACGGGGATGATGAGCGTCTTATATAGCGACACTTTGGTCCCTCTAGAGAGGGCTTTGCTACTCAATTGCTTTCGTAGTCCAAAGAAACAGCGGTTAACAAGAGTTATTTTGGTGTTGTTTTCTGCGTTTACAGTGGAGCCTAGGTAGACGAAGTCCTTGATTACCTCAAAGTTACGTCTGTCGATGGTGACGTTTTTACCGGAACGTACGTCGGTGTTGTAAATCCTTTCTTGACGACATCATATACTTTGTTCTGCCCTCACTAACCGTTAAACCCATTTTTGCCGCATCTGCCTCAATACTCACAAAAGTCCCATTGACATCACACTGAGTTCATCCGATTATGTGAAAGTCATCAGCATATGCTAGTAATTGGACAGACTTTTGAAAGATACTGTTTTTGACTGTTCTTTCAAGTACGATGTTAAGAACATGACAGCGCATCACTTTGTCTAAAGCGTTTTTGACATCGAAAGGATCTGTAAAGTTATTTCCAACCTTATATTAAGAAGCTTGAATTCTCCATTGTCATCATGCACAGACGGACGAGCTTGGCAGAGATTTCAAAACTAGACATGGCTCTATACAGCTCGTCCCGGTAGATACTGACATATGCGGCCTTGAAATCAATAAAAAGATGGTGGGTATCTACTGATAAGGACCTATCAAGTTATTGACGATGGGCTTTAGACGTTCAAATGTTACGGCAGAGTAGATTTTGTAAGCGATGTTAAGTAGACTGATTTCTCTTTAGTTGGTGCAGTTTAAAATGTCTCCTTTTTTCAGAATCGGGAAACAAACTCAGGTTTCATTCATCGGGCAAGCTTTCTTCCGAGCATATCTTACAGATAAGTCCAGCTGCTTTAAAGAGCTCGGTATTCAAGCCATCTGCACATGCGGCTTCGTTAAACTTCAGCTTAGATATGACCATCTTTACTTCGTCTTAGTCGGGAGAACGGGAGTGTTGGCTTTCATCGTCTATGTTAAATGCATCATCTTGTCGCCGTTATACAATCTTGCAGAAGTGGTGCTTCCATATTCTCAGCAATGACTGCGGTTCAACTATGATGTTTCCACTTTCGTCTTTGCAGCCTTCGGTTCGAGGTTTATTTCCTTGTGAACTACGTTTTACCTACTCATCAAACTTTCGAACTTCATTCCTGCTTTTAAACCTTTTAACATCTTCGACCGCACCTTCTCTATTTTTCCTTCTGAGAAGTCGGTATTTTTCTCGCCTCTTCTGAGCATAGAGCTCGTGAACAGCTCTTGTCATTTTATGAAGCGGGGATTTGTGTGCTTGTTGTTTGGATACATTTGCCTGCCGACATTCCTCATCAAACCAGGGGTTCCTTGTTCATCTTCTCCAAGCATTTCCCTGTTTTGTATTGGGTCTGGAAACTTAAAGTGCTACCTTGGCTACAACGAGGTATAGTGTTCCGAGTCGATGATAACTCCTAGGAAAGTTCGGACATCCATGATGCTGGATCTAGCGTCTATCGCAATATGGTCAATGTGGTTAACGCTAGATTGGTCTGGAGAACTACACGCTCCTTTGTGGATTTTGTGGTGTGGAAAACGCGCACTGGCTACCATGACGTTTCGCCCCGCAGAAAAATCGATGAGCCTGAATCCGCGTTGTCGGAAGTGTTTTCGTGAAGGCTGTTTTTCCCAATGATTCCACCAAAGATGTCTTCCCTTCCTAGCTTGGCATTAAAATCGCCCAGGACAATTTTAATATCATTGCTAGGACACTGCCCACAAGTTTTGTCTAAGAGCTCGAAGAACATGTCCTTGGTGTTGTCATCCTTCTCTTCTGTTGGAGTTCAGCCTTGGTACGGATTTTCATGAAGTGCTCGTTAATGCACCTATAGCTCAAGACATGTTGCCTTCATCCGGCCACATTCAAATAAGCGTTGTTGGTTTTAATCGGTAGAAGTCATCATAGTAAATATCTTTTTGCCCGGCCAATCCTATTGTATTTCCTGGATGGCGGTGAAATCTGCTTTATAGCAGCCTGGGGCCTCCGCTTATTCATCGACTGCACGTGGTCTGTTAATTGACTCAACATTCTTACCTGTAGATCCGAAGTTTGTTGTTCTTAATCGTTTGCGTGGGCTGTCAGCAGAAAATCGGTCCGTATCCGAGGCTTGTTGCTTGTTGGTGCTTCGCAACTGGGTTTTATTTATGTGGACCTTCAAGCTGAAGGACCATGTCCTTGATTTAACTCCAAAGTTGAGAGCCGGCACAACCGCTCCTTACAGGTCCATGCTCTAAATATGGTGTGGTAGCCCTATAAGGTGTTCACTTAGTAGTTCAACTTAACTGGAACCGTTGATTCCATCTTCGGAATTCCTACGCTACCGTCTGGATGAATGGAAAAACACCTCCCGCAACAATTTTCCTCTGGGGTTGGATCCGAATCTGCAGTTGAGGTACTTGGTACCCAATGTTCAATGTACCATTTGAACATCATCATGGTATACTTACTAAGGTATTTTTAATAGAACCAAATTTTAATTGGACATCCTTAAGATCTATTTCTGGTATTGTTATTGTTTCAAAGCATTTAAAGTGTTTCCTTAACTATGGCAATCTTTTGGTTAGTTTCAGAGTGGGAATTTTAAAGAATGAGTCAAATCTGTACTTCAAATTAAACAACCTTAAACTCAGTTGAACTTTAGTTTAACATGGAGGACCCCTGAACTCCAATTTAATATGATATCTAAAATTTAACAGCAGTTTTTTTCGTCATATGAAAAGAGTTTGAAGAGGCTACATGCATCCCTGTGTTACACTATGTCTCTATTCCCAAAGTCGCTGAGCTGGAGTCTAAACAGCCAAATAATTTAACGAGGCACGAACATTTTGATTTTATTCATGGAACATTTTAACCCATGGCTAACTCTTATTCCCTGGTTTATTGAACTCGCGGAATAAAGGTGAAATAAGAGTTTTTTTATTTAATTCGGCCGAAAGGCTAAAACAGTGCTGCAGAGAATTTCAACGAAAAAGTTTGCCTTGTTTTCACGTATACATAAAACTAACTACTGAGTTTTTATTTTTATGAAAATGTCATTATTTTTAGTTGATTTGTCACGCATACTTGAAAGACTTTATGAATCAGCTGTTCACTTTAGGTTGTTGGCAAACCAAGATGGCTACCACCGATATTGGGAGCGGATAGCAGCATTGAAGAAAGTCTACATGCATCGCAGTCCAACACAATGTCTCGGTTCTTGAATCTGCTGCGCAGGATGAATGCAACTAATGTTGCAAACAAGTGAAACACAAATAATATTTATCTAACATCACTGGTATTGCAATTTATCAAATAAAATAATTGTGAGAATAATGGCTTAAACACATACACGCTTCAGCTTCGGCTTCTTCTGCGTTACGTTAGGCCTGCTTCGAGGTTGCTTTGAATGACATTTCTATTATTTCATCCCTCCAAAGAGCAAATATTTTGTTTGTTGACATTTTTTTACAGTGATGAGCTGTCAGACAAAGCAAATTTCAGATAATTGAACTAGAGCTTCCGTTTGGAGGCACATTACCTTACATTACGTTCTTTTCTTTACGATTGTCAAACGAAACGTGAAGTCGAAGCTTCATTGTGATAGCATGCATTGAATTCCTATGGCTGAACTCGTAAACGTCAGGCAAGGCAAGGAAAATTTTTACCCTGGTTACAAGAGGAGATCGAGGAATCGAATCGAACCGAATTGAGATTTCGATCCAGGTATATGGTGGCACTGAATCGAGGAATCGAATTCAAATGGAATCGAAATGACATTTGGGTTGTATTTGTGTGCGTACTGCTACGTGAATAACTTTCAAATTTTATAACAATGCTTTGAACACAGAGACGAGCGCCAAATTAAATTCAGCTTAGAACCAAAAATACTCCATTTAAATGGAGTATTTTTGCTTAGAACAAACAAGATGGAAAAAACTTATTGCACGCACACAAACAAGACCTCACACACCAATAACTCGATTCCCCGATTCAGGTTTACAAACAAATTTTCGATTCGATTCACCTCTTTCAGTGGGATCGGATTGAGTAATCATATTTCGATCCGATCTAGGTCTATACGGCGCTAAATCCTGATTCAATTCGGATTCCATTCTCTTTGTAAACGCGGTATTTACCCGTGCGACACAGGTTGATTTTCTTGCGTCTCATGTTTTCGATTTTTTTTCTCTTTTGCACTTATGTTGTTCGAAGTGTCGCATGCATCTAGATTCATCGTGTAATAGCAGACTAAGCAGAACTAACAATGCTGCCAAGTTAATGCTGTTGAACTGCATATAATGACAGAAAGAGAGTTGACTTCAACATTTGAACTAGAGTTGGGGTTCAGTTGAAATAAAGTTTAAACTTTCAATTTGAAACTGAAAAATTGTTTTTAATAAACAGGATCATTAAATAAAATATATTTTTTAAATTAGAATATATTAAACCCTTCACAACAATGATATTTTGAATGAACGAATAAATAGGTACGAAATAAATGGGTATTAAAACAATACTTAAGTTAAATTAATATGTTTTATTAACATGCACATACATAGATGCATTTTCTTTTTTTTTAATTGCACAAAATAATGTTAATAACTTTTAAGCAGTTGGTATTAAATCAATGGATTCACATTAAGAAACTCGTATTTTTTTTCCTTGTTGATATTTATTCAATAAAATTTAAAATCATCATCATTATGCTGTATACTGACTTCGTAACCTGAAATTTATTCAAAATATATTCATTTATGTAAATATATGTAATAAGATCTTTTTGCTAAAATTTCATAAAACTAGAAAAGATAGAATTTCTTTAAAAACAGTTCTGAAAATATTTCAACTCAAAAACAGTTTTTACACCTATTCATTTGCCTTATCAGACAAAAATGAAAGTAGAACGTAAAAAATTATATTTTGTGTTACCTCATTTTGACATTTGAATTTACCTGTAAAGCTGTGCTCACTGACAGTGGCATAACTCCTCCAACTGTAATTAATTCGGGATCTTGCGACTTCATTAACATTAGCAAAACGCATTTTTGTTGTGGTGGTGCCAACATATACCAGTTGATTGCATAGATCTCATCACAAAATTTATCATTCTAAAATTAAACAATAAATTCTACATAATTAAATTTGAAAATTTGTTTTTTTTTTCATTTACAAGACATCTTTTCAATTAACAAAATCTTGGTTAAAAAGTTAATCAAGCGGAACACGTAAAATTCGAACAAAAAGTAAATTTTTTTTTAAATTCCAGAATAAAGTTAAAATTAAATTCCAGTTAAAAGTTGATGTTATTGAGCTGTCATTATTTTCAATGCAATAAAAAGTGCTGCCAATTTTTAAAAGCATTTATTTAAAATTCAATTCGAAAGGTTTTTATTAAAAAAAAAACATTGTTTAATTTTTAGACTTACTGTTTTTTCGACCAAAGTTCCAATTCCACAATAAACATATAGCATGAGTAATTCCAGAGCCAAATATGAATATGATCCAGGCCAATCTCCGGTTAACAATATAAAAAGCGTAAGAACAATTGACAGTGAAGTTGTTACAATTTGAACAAATGTTATCCAATCAAAAATTTTGTTGGATGTTTTGGCAAATCTATAAATGAGGTTGTATCAAAAATTCTCAGAAACAAAATTAATTGATTTAGGCTAGTTTGTTAACAGTGGGTTATCTTTAAAAAAAAAATTGGGTGGCGCAATAGTCCGTTGAGAGCTTAAGCCTAGTGACTAACAACTCTCAACCATTTCTGTGTGCGTGTACTGTTGTCAGAGAAGGAGGGGTCCCACAGTTTAAAGACCAATCCAAATGGCTTATTTGAGAAAGCAGTTTTTATGACAAGAATCACTCTTGGAGAATTCGGCAATTCGTCAGAAGGGGCAGTACCCGTGAAAAAATAAACTTTAGGTGGCATAGGTATAAAACTCAAGGCCTCTGGCATGACAGTTCAACGCACTAACCATCATGCCACGGGGACTATCTTTAATCCATAATATTAACAGCTATAGCTTATCCTCAATTCTTCATAACCCATGTTATTTATTTAGAAGTATGGGACTTTTATAATAGATAAAGTTAATCACTCATTTACCACCATGAAACAAGATCCTAGGAAAATTCTGCTAGAAACTTAATCCACTATTAACAAACCAGCCCTTAGTTAGCCAATAAACATAACCCAGGGTTCAACAATTTTAACTATCCAATTTCGGTTTTGTGAATAACCACAACTGTGGTAATGATTTTATAGGTTAGAAATAAATAAACCACGACTTTTCAACATCTAAATCGTTTTGTTAAGCCTGCTCAACCACGGGGTCAATATTGAATCATCTTAAACTTTCTTACAGAGAATACTTTTGATGCCATCCTATGATATCATTTAACAAATGGTCCATCTTCATCATCTCAAAATTATCATCAGCAATTTCGTTGAATTCAATAATTTTCGCCTTCAAAACATCCGCAAACAACGTAACATGCATATTGAAAACTATGAAGAATAAATCTCCTGCGAAATTACCGAATCCGCCAAAAACCAAGCATGCAAATTGCATTCCAATTGTAGTAAAATATCCAAAATCCGTTTCCACATCCAAGCCAGGTAAATAGAATTGCATCAGCATGTAACGTTGACCATTCATTAAGTACATTATTACGGGAGCAGTGAAAAGCCAAAAGAAAATAATTACATGCAGAATGGAAAGAGTCTTCAGCAGGAATTTGACTCTTGCCGTGGAATTATTTAGAACTTTGATGTAGTAATTAGTCTTGGCTTCGTATTCCTCATAGATAGTAAAAATTTCAATATTTATGTCGGATAGATGCCTTGTATAAACGATACCACTTAAAAGTTTAGCGATTCCCTTCAAAAACACAACAACAAAAATATCAAGTGAAATGTAAATGGTTTATAGCGTGAAAAAAAAACATTTATTTTTAAAACAACTATTTTTCAATATTTGTAGTCTTACTTGAAAAACACTTCCAACCATGCAGAATGATTCTAAGAGTACTCCCCAATTCTCTGAAAATTTTAGCTGCACCGTGTAAACGGAAAATATAAAATAAACAGTTATACAAATTATGACACAAATTGTTATGAAATTAACACGATAATTAGGATCAGCAACATCTGCACCACAAGCTGCACCACAGAGACGAAGGACTTTCATCAATTTTAGGTATTTTTCTGAAGGTCGAGACATTTTAAAAGAAAATATTTCAATACACACTTCGTAAAAATGCGAAGTTCTTGAACTTACTTGAAAGAAAATCAAACAAACCTTTGGTTATATTATTTCTTGTAGTCAAATAAGTAAGACTATTAAAAGATATAATTATCCCTGTCAATGTTAATAGAGCTGTCAGTTTGACAGTATAATTGTTTTTAATTGACGTGTAACGTTTCTAAAATGGATGTGTTGGGAATAATTGATGTGGAATGACTTAATTACAAGTTACCTCTCTCGAAGTTCTTTGCCGCCAACACAATGTATCTAAAGCCGCCTCTGGCGTGCTGGGCTCAAGAACTCACCAACAAGGAACCCCTGGTTAGATGAGGAATGTCGGCTGGCAAATGCAGCCAAACAACAACACGCAAAGCGGCGCTGCATAGAAGGACGAGAGCTGCTCATGAGCTCTATGAGCATAAGAGGCGAAAGGAACACCGACTTCTCAGAAGGAAAAAGAGAGAGCATGAGAAGCGTTCGGTCGAAGATGTTGAGAGGTTCAAAAGCAGGAACGAAGTTCGAATGTTTTATGGACAGGTGAAATGGAATTCACAAGTCCATTAACCTAGAACCGAAGGCTGCAAAGACGAAAGTGAAAAAGGAGAAAGTGGAAACATCATAATGGAACCGCAGTCAATGGTGAGGATATGGAAGGACCACTCCTGCAGACTGTATAACGTCGACGACGAATCGAATTCTGCTTTCAGGCAAGATGATCAATTCAACATAGACGACAAAAGCAAACAATCCCGTCGTCTTCTTAACATCGCTTACGTAATCTTTTCCGATTGTCAACAACCTGATAGGTCCTTGTCAGTGTTCTCTTAGACCAGGAAAGTCCACAGTCGATCAAATATTCACATTGCGGCAGATTCTGGAAAAAACCCAAGAACACCAAGTCGACACCCACCATCTTGTCATCGATTTCAATTCTGCAATTGACAGCATCTACAGGGACAAGCTGTATAGAGCCATGTCTAGTTTTGGCATCCCTGCCAAACTTGTGCGTTTGTGCAGGATGACCTTGGAGAATTCACGCTGCTCCATAAAGGTTGGAATCAACATAACAGAACCTTTCTATGTCAAAAAAGGTTTTAGTCAAGGTGATGCGCTGTCATGCGATTTTTTTGACATCGTACTTGAAAGAACAGTGCAGAGCTCACACGTCAACACTAGAGGCACTATCTTTCAAAAGTCTGTCCAATTTCTAGCTTATGCTGATGAAATTATCATAATTAGAAGAACTCAGCGTGATGTCAATTGGGCTTTTGTGAGTATTGGGGCAGAGACGGAAAAAATGGGTTTAACGGTTAATGAGAGCAAGGCAAAGTATATGTTGTCGTCAAAAAAGGACAATGAACGACGACGTCTTGGTCAAAACGTCACCATCGACAGACCTTAGTTTGAGGTAGTTAAGGACTTCGTCTACCAAGGCTCCGTTATGAACGCAGTAAACAACACCAGCGCTCTTGCTAACCGCTGTTTCATTGGGCTAAGAAAGCAAGTGAGTGGCAAGGCCCTCTCAAAGGACTAATGTGTCGCTATATAAGACCCTCTTCATCCCCCTCCTGCTATACGGTGCAGAAGCATGGATTGTGGCAAAAGCGGATGAAAGCACCTTGGGTCGTTTCGAGAGAAAAGTTCTTCATCTACGGTCCCGTATGAATCGGAGGGGAGTGGAGGAGAAGATGGAAGGACGAGCTGTACGGGCTGTACAGCGACGTAGACTAGAAGGTTAAAAGTCCACCGACTTAGATGGCTGGGTTCCCTCCATCATAAAGAGTACACCTTAGTTGCCTTCTTAGATATAGAAGGTGCATTTAACAATGTCGACACATCTGCAATTGCACGTGTATTGACATCTCTGAAGGTAGATAAGTCGATCAGCAAATTGATTAATCAGATGCTGATAAGCAGGATTATCAATTCAAAACTGGGCGATTTTACTGCACAAAGGGGTGAAAGCAGAGGTACGCCACAAGGTGGTGTCCTATCCCCTCTCCTCTGGAACTTAGTAATAAATGAATTACTAATTACTCTAGTACCCGTGGTATGATGGTTAGTGCGTTGGACTGTCATGCAATGGGTCTTGGGTTCAATCCCTGCCTGTGCCACCTTAATTTAAAAAAAAATAATTTTCGTGGTACTGCCTCTTGCGAGGAATTGACAATTCCTTCAAGAGTAATTCTTGTCATGAAAAAGTGCTTTCTCAAATTAGCCGTTTGGATTCGGCCTAAAATTGTAGGTCCCTTCCATTCCTGATAACAGTACTCGCACACAGGAATGGTTGCGAGTTGTAAGTCACTAGGCCCTGGTTCACAACGGACTGTTGCGCCACCCAATTTATTTATTTAATTACTCTAGAAAGAGAGTGTTTGCTTATGCGGACTATGTTGCTATTACAGTAACAGGTAAACATTCCAATATACTAAAAGAACTCTTACAAAACGCTTTAAATAAGCTCAATAGATCGGTGTGGACTAGGCGTTAACCCACAAAAACCGACCTTGTCCTCTTTACAAGGAAATACATAGTCCCACTCATTGACCCTCCCCTCATAAACGGTGTACCACTTCAATTCTCTGAACAAGCAAAAGACGTGGGTCTCATTTTGGATAAGAAATTAAGTTGGAAACCTAATATTCAAGAAAGAATAAACAAGGCCACAGTAGCGCTGTTCTCCTGTAAAAAGGCAATTGGGGCCTACAGCTCCGCATTACACCCTCTCCTTTCGTCTACCCGATCATTGTACCATGTTCCAAGCTGAAATCCTGGCTATAAAAGAAGTCCTATCATGGCTTAGAGAAAATGTTATATGAACTAATGATATACGCATCCTCTCGGATAGCCAAGCTGCGTTAAAGTCCCTAGACTCTGTTTCCACTAACTCACTAACAGCCCTAAATTGTCGATCATCTCTTACGGAGATGGCTACACAGTTCAACATTCACCTTTTCTGGGCGCCGGGCCATAGAGACATTCCAGAAAATCGCAAAGCTGACGAACTGACAAAAATCGGAACAACCTTAGCTCTGCTGGCTCACAATGCTAGCATAGGTATCCCCTTAGCTACATGTAAACTCATGGTAAAGCAAGATACCATAGAGAAAACAAACTTCAGGTGGAATAACACGACCACCTGTTTAGCGACAAAACTAATTTGGTCTAATCTTAGCGCCAGGCGCTCAAAACAATTAATCTCTCTGAGTAGATTGCACATTAGCTACGTTATAGGTGTTCTGACTGGGCACTGCTTAATAGGAAGGCATGCTATTCGACTTGGAGCCCCTGCAAATGATTTTTGTAGAAGTTGCATGGACGAAGAGGAGGAGGAGACAATCTCTCACCTTCTGTGCACATGCCCTGCCTTATCACAAAGACGTAGAATCCACATTGAAGTGGGAGACTACTGCTTCAACGATACCAGCGATCTAAAAAATTCTGACATTATTTGTCTACTACGCTTCATTCGGAGATCCAATTGGTTCGACGAGTTAAGCTGATCAATTGATCCATGTGGTATCACAACGGACCATACTTTGGTCTAAGTGTTTTGGACTTCCCAACCAACAGCCACTTTATATATATATTTTATCGCAAAAGTCGGATGGTTGGACTTAACCGGATTACAGCCTTAGTCGGCAGTAATTAAGAGTTTTGCTGAGTACGGACTCATCCTTCTGTACTGTGATTCATCTCACCATGAAAAATAAATTGGAGATATCAAAATCAAAAAAAAAATCCAGCAAATACATAGATAAAAAAAAACTTGAAAGCTCGCTGCCGCCCAGCTACTCTTACAGCCAAGCGATGATCCCAGCTGCTCAAACATGGCACAGACATTTCTAACGCCTGAAAACTCCGCCTCCCACGTGGAATCAAACACGTCTCCAGCATCAATTCATCCAACCGACGCTGAAGTCTCCAACCTGACGACCGGCTGGCAATTACCGCCGAAAAAACATACCGCGAGGTCTGCATCACCTAAGACCTAACCTAGAAATGGATGTTACGCCAAATAAAAATTCTTTCGCTCCACTGAACGATAAACTTATGCTGAAAAGCTCCAGACATAACAGTAGTATTGCCAACCAAAGTCATCAATCAACATTTAATGAAGACGATCCTGCCACTCGCCGAGGAAAACAATAATGAATCTCCAGCCAGCACAACAGAAGTTTCAAACAAAGAAGGAAAACTGTATTCGGGTAAGTTCTGTCCACCTTTAATATTGAGAAACATTGACATTAGACAACTTATCATAGATCTTAAAAATAGTCCTGTGCAATTTGTATACAAAATTGTGAACAAAGGTATTAGTAGTAGACTGTATGTAGACAATAGTCAAGTACATAGGGATCTGATGAACACTCTGAGGAATACCAAAAATGCTGAAGCATATTCTTTTACTTTAAAAGAAGACAAAGACAACTAACGTCTTCGTTATTAGAGGACATACATCTGATTAGCCTCCTTCAGAAATTTTAAATGAACTTAAAACTAAATTTGCTAATATTTCCGATGTTTCGCTTTTCGAAACTTTGAGATCCAAACAAGAAACAATTAAATACAACCTTTTTTTAGTCCGTAACTGTCCGGGTTCGAGCGCCAGTGAACTAACCAAGCCAACTTCAGAGGATGCAAATCCTATAAGCTTAATGAAGCTCCCAGAAAACAGATCCTACATGAAGCCAACGTTAAAAGAGATCAAGCAAAAAGTCTTTCCCATGCAATGTCAAGAGGGGCCCACGTTGTCCCTATACTGGAGTATCTTATAATAGTCATTTCATATCCCAAGATTTAAAATCCCATTTACCCGACACTCCCAGCTCTTTCAATGCGCTAAATGGCAGCAATGTAATGGTTAAAATAAAAATATATTATTATATTTGGTGGAACAGAAGCAAATGGCCTACTTTCATCTACTAACCGAATAAATCTTCGGTTCTTCAACATGATATTATTAAAAATACAACAATACAACATTTCGTCCATGGTCTCACGTTCGGAGAATTGTATAGTTTAAAATTCTCCAAGAAAACAATTCTTTGAATTCTATTCAATTTAATTCAGAAAATAATGATTATATCAGCGACGTTTTTAATGCCAGGTCTAAACGACATTCCAAACAAAATTCTAATGATTGGTTTCAATAATAAAAGCTTTAAATGGTCCTTTAAACAAAACTACTTTTACATAACATTTAATTGTATCTATATTGTTTGATTAGTATCTTACTGTTTTGTTATTTATTATTAATAGCAATCTATACTGTAAATCTGGCAACGCTTAATCCAGCACCTAGCATTAGCACTAGCATTAGCCGGTAGCTCTGGAGCTGGAAGCTATAATAAAATGTTGTTTCGCTTGTTTCATTTCGTTCCTATGTTTTTCCGCGCGATAAATTTAAGCAAGATTTATCGAAAATCGATATTGATCGCCAAAAAAAATGTAATAGATCTACTAATGATGTGATCACACCTATGGATTATTGTTCTTAGGCCTCAACAACACTTTAAGTATTCAAGATTTTATGTAAAAAAGAAATAATGTTACGAAATTTTATTTTTGACTTTATCTAGTAAATATAAAATAAAAGAGAATACTTATATAAGTGTCAGAAGTTTACAGAAGATATACTTCTGACAAATTCACATTCCTAAAAGAATGACAGCTGCTGCAGAGCAAAATGTAGAAAAAATTTTGTGCGTATATTTTCGTATTTGTAACGCCACAAGTATAGTTGCATCAGAATATTTCTTTCGTGTTTAAAATGAAACGTTTTTATTTAATTAAATAAAGTTAAATATTACATATCTTTTAACCTTAACACGTGTGTTAAATAAATTTTTAACACTTTATAAAATTTATTTAAGAGAAAATCAACCATTCATGTGTGCGAGGTATTTCAGGGATAAACTTGACCATTAGTTTCTTATGCCGATTCTGAACGACTAATTTAAGAAAGAACATTTCATGACAAAACTTACTTTTAGAGAATTTGCCTATTCCTCGTAAGAGGCAGTACCCGTGAAAAAACTTTATGTGGTACAGCTACTACAATCTTTACCATTGGTTGAATTGGAGTTTCAAACATCATGTCAAGAACTTTTTAAGATAAAATTTTAAGATAAAGCCTTAAAAATATTCAAAACTGAATTGTCAAATTCAACCTTAAGCTAAAAGCTAAATTCTTAATTATTTAGTTAGATTATTGAATTTGTAATATAATTTATTTGAATGGAATCGAAATCAGTAAACAGCGCAAGAAACAAACAACGAAGACGGTTTGACCAGAAGTGAAACATTTATTGAGAGTCAAAAACTAATCGCAAAGGTAACAGAATACACTTGATTTAAGCATCGGTAGGAATAAATACACGTTGAAACAAATATATTTCTTAAAAGTTCAAACCCTCACTGCGCCATCTAAAGTTTTTTCACGGGTACTGCCTCTTCTGAAGAATTGGCAAATCCTTCAAAAGTTATTCTTGCCATTAAAAGTTCTTTCTCAAAAAAGCCGTTCGGAATCGACTTAAAACTGTAGCTCCCCTCCAGCCCTAACAATATTACTCGCACACAGGAATGTTTGAAAGCTGGAGTGTTGGTCACTAGTCCCTTGTTCTCAACGAGTCCGTGCACCACCTAATTTATTTATATTTCTTTAATAATTAAATAGGGCAGGAGGGCCTCGATCCGTTTTGGTAAACTATTCGGTCTCATATCATAAAATGCTGCTAAAATTTCTAATTTTTTAATTCATACGCATTTTTTCCTGACGATAATTAAAACAATAAGAAAGAACACAAATGGATCATCCTTTGACACATAATACACCAACCATTTGTGATCTTGCTCAGTGTCATGTTCAGTTTCAGAAACCTTTAAAACAAATTTCATTATGGTGGGTATATTTTGTTTCAAATGTAAAAGTTAGCGTGAACTGTAGTTGAAAGACAAAACCCAACAAAGAATCCACATAATTTTATTTTGATCATTGTCAATAATAAAACGTGGCTTATATGCAACTTATGCTGCTTCTCTTTGTGCAAACGTTTGAAGAAAATGCGTCATGATTTTCCTTAATTGGTTACAATTTAGAAAAAAAACGAGTTTAAATTTCGAATCGAAAATTGCACAACCGATAGTTTACTAATTCAATTCTGCTAAGAGTAGGCTTATGTAGGATTTATATGTACGAAGTCTGCTGACAAATAGGATGCGATATAATGAAATCACATTGGTCGGATAGAGAGAGGAGATCTAAAATGCTGACGTCTTCAGATTGTAGGCAATCGGATGAAGATTAAAGTGAAGACGAACGTGTTCTATATTCTAGCATCTACGTTTGCATCAGTGTTTCCATAATTGTGCTAGTGTAACAATATCTTTACTTTCCTTCTTTGTTTTAACTTTTGTAACTATATTACTTTTTTTTTTAAAGTTGTATTCAAATTTCATTTTAATGGAGAGTATAATGCGACTAATTGAAATTTTTTTCTCAGATGGGTTTATACTTTATAAAGAAATTTAAGTAGCAACACTTTAACCCTCATTGTGTACCTAAATAACGTCACCTTGTTTTCTTTTATGGCAATATTTTTTTAGTGGTTTGAAAATATTCTTACATTTTCTTTAACTTTTGTAGGTTGTGTTAGATTTTTAAAAAATGTATTTCATAACACTTTCGTTAGTGTCAAAAAGCAATAGTATTTCATAAGAAGAAAAAGAGTAATCACTGGTCTATTCTCCCCCAGAAACATGTCTGTCCACTTTGAAGTTGTTATTTCTCCTCGAAATAAAATATACAAAAATTATGAAAGTAGTTCTATCTACTGCATTTATTTTAGTTTTTTATAGAAAGTCATTTTGAATTCGAAACGAGTTTTGAACCTCGTATCTTATTTTAAATTAAATTAGTGGTCAAAAATTTGTAAATCATATAAACTTTTTGGTTTGCATTAAAAAATGTAAACATTTCAATTAACTTGAAACCTATCTTCCATTAAAACTTACTTGAATGTGTAAGCCCGCCTTAAGGCTCAAAATGTGTATTAAAATCCCGTCACAATAACATAGAGTCTACATCAGTATCTATCATCCAAACAATCTACTACAATCACTCATCTTCACGTTGTGTAAAATCGATTTCGATATACACACAAGAGGTATCGACCAATCCCGCACTTGCGTCATGTTTTATTCCACTTTTGGACGAGGTTAGGTAAGTTTCTTAGTTTTTCTAACTCTTCGACGGCCGAGTTTAAATTTTCTTTCTTCTAAAATTTTCCCATGAAAAATAATCAATAGTTTAATTTTTTTATTTATTTTAAATCAATCTTATTTTCTCAATACCCTAAGTATTATAAAAGAAAGTTAAAACAGTGATAAAATATGTTAAAAGTATTAATTAATTCCTTTGCAAACTCGTGCCGCATTAGTGCTGCGAAATCTCGTGTAATTTCATCATCAGCAGCCTCAACTAATTTAGTTCGCCATTATTTTCACAGCACATTGCTCCCAGTCACCAGTCCAATAAAATCAAGGCACAGCTGTAGTTTCCAGACATCAGCAAAATTAATAAAAAATTCATCTTTATATATTGACCAAGAAGAAGAAGAATTTGAAAATATGTAAGTATACAAAATTATATTTAAAAATTATAAAAAAAAGAAAAATTCCCCCAATCCCAAGCGTCTGGTGGGCCGCCATTTTGTTTTCATTTTTGCACATGGGTAGACATTTTTATTCGTTGCTTTCTTTTTTCCTATACCAGCAAATTCTCATTTTTAATTAACATTTTAACTCGAATAAAAATGTGCTCTAAGGCTGAGTCATCAGCGGCACACGTTTTGCAAACCTTGATAAATAATTGATGTCAGCCACGGCATCATTTTGCTATCCGTGTGAAAAAGAAAAAAACTTGATTATCAATTTTTACGTCGCAATAAATGCGACATCTACATCTACATATGTATAGCTAAAGAGAAAGCATTTTATAGATACCTAAATTCTTCAAGACTTTTTGCTAACATGAAAAAAACCTTTGTTTCTTCTTAATTTCTCAAAAAAAAAATTATTTAGGTCTCCTCATGATAGAAACTTCAATGGCCGTGGCAGTGGTGGACGTGGTGGTCGCGATGACCGTGGAAGCCGCGGTGGTGCATCCGGAGGTGGTGGTGTACGCAATGGACGCATAGACAAGCGAACTGACCGTCGTGGAGGTGGTGGAGGAGGAATGGGTGGAGGAAATCGTAATAACGGTGGCGACTTGGAGCTCTACGACGTTGACTGGTCCAACTTGGAACCATTCAAGAAGAACTTCTATCAAGAGCATCCCAAAGTAGCAAATCGCAACCCACAAGATGTCCAACGCTATCGTGATCAGCATGAGATTACCATCCGTGGTAAGGCTCCCAACCCAATTGAGGACTTCTCCGAGGTAAATCTACCCGATTATGTGGCCAAGGAGATCAAACGCCAGGGATACAAGGCACCAACAGCAATCCAAGCCCAAGGCTGGCCCATTGCCATGAGTGGCGACAATCTTGTCGGTATTGCCAAGACCGGATCAGGCAAGACTCTGGGTTACATTCTACCCGCAATTGTCCACATCAACAACCAGAAGCCATTGCAACGTGGCGATGGGCCCATCGCCCTCGTCTTGGCTCCAACTCGTGAATTAGCCCAACAAATCCAACAAGTAGCAACAGAATTCGGTTCGTCCTCGTACGTTCGCAACACATGCGTCTTTGGAGGAGCTCCAAAGGGCGGTCAAGCCAGAGACTTGCAGCGTGGCTGTGAAATTGTCATCGCCACTCCCGGTCGTCTTATTGATTTCCTCGCTTCGGGAACCACAAACCTACAGAGATGCACATACTTGGTGCTCGACGAGGCGGATCGTATGTTGGACATGGGTTTCGAGCCCCAGATTCGCAAGATTCTCACACAAATTCGCCCCGACAGACACACTCTTATGTGGAGTGCGACTTGGCCACGTGAGGTGAAGCAATTAGCTGAGGATTTCCTCGGCAGCTATGTTCAAATCAATATCGGTTCATTGGAACTCTCTGCCAATCACAATATCAAACAAGTTGTTGAGGTTTGCGATGAGCATGACAAGGAAGAAAAGTAAGTTTTTTTTTTTTAACTTTTCTCCTTTCAGAAGTTCCACAAATCATTTTCAAGAAACTAATGAATTGTTATCTTTTCTTTTCTAGACTAAAAACACTACTCTCTGATATCTACGACACCAGCGAGAATCCCGGCAAAATTATCATTTTCGTCGAGACCAAGAAACGTGTCGACCATTTGGTGCGTTTCATTCGTAGCTTCGGTGTCCGTTGCGGCGCCATTCACGGAGACAAGTCACAATCAGAGCGAGATTTCGTTTTGCGCGAGTTCCGTTCGGGCAAATCAAATATTTTGGTTGCCACAGATGTTGCTGCTCGTGGTTTAGGTGAGTACCCACATTTTCTTATTCCTTTACTTTTATTTAGGTTTTTATGTAAAAGTTTTATTTTTTAAATTGCGTGGGCAACAAAATTATGAAACAAAACAAAAAGAGTTAAGAAAAGGTTTTTAATTTTTTTCGGACAACTGTTGACTTTGAAAAAGAAGTATTTTTTTTTTCCTTGAAAAGAAAGATTCAAAATTCTATGACTTGGAATTTACTATTGAAGTGTGTTGCATTGTAGGAAGTGGATGTAGATGTGTTGGGGTGGTGGGGGTTATTGATTTTTGTTTGTATTTCTAGAGACATTTCCACCAGCAAAATTGTAGAAGCTTTGGGTAGATAGGTAGACAGACATGTGTCGATTATTGTATTGCGCAGATTTTTGTATATCTGTGTTTTGTTTCTATAACACGCTTTTTGGTTATGTCGTCTGGCTGTGTTTTTAGATTAGCAATCTATCATTTTGTTTGTGTATTTATTATTTATTTTGAAAGCAAATTCCGGTTCGGAACACTTGTGTAGATTTTTGTGTGTGTATCCATTGACTTTTTGATGAAACACGGCGGTGACGGTGACCGGCGACGACGGCTGACGACGCAAAAATATTATTTGTGATGGCATTATAGCGAAAACAAAACACGTGTTATGTAGGTATCCATGAGTTTAGTAGGTGTACATTTATTCATATTTTGTTGACTTGATTGTGTTTTCTATTTGTAGTTTGCGAATAGATTGAAGTTTGAATAACTTGAACTTTAAATAGTATTTTATATTGAGATGAAAACAAGTTTCTTTAATTTATGTACATAATTCCACCGGAAGATATAAAAATGTTATTTGAAAGCGACGAATAGAAATTCAGCGTTATTATACTTTTTGTTAAGATAAGAAGTTTTATTTTTTGATGACTAGATAAAAACTTATTTCTAGTGCGCAGTACTACTAAGTAGGTAGATACATGTGATATGACTTGTTATATATATTTTTATTATTTCTTATCACAAGTTAATATGTAGACAGACATTTTTTTTAACCAATTAGAACTCAGAGCATGAGCATTAAGCAGCTTTCTGGTTTCCTAGAACAAAAATTCCATGAGCTAAATGTAAACATTTTTATTAAAGTTCACAACTGCTTCTATCCATTTATTTTTAATGCCAAGTTCACGTGTGTAATTTATATAATATCACTTATCTCAGGTCTGATTGCGTAAGCCGATTTGTTCAAACGACTGAAGTAAGGCACATCAACTGTCTAAAGTGATAATTCACTGATTCACAGGAGTTGTAATATAAGTTTTATGGGCATCAGCTTAACCCCATTAAAAGTCACTCATGCTTGAGGATGATTTAAATGAGTTTTTTTTTTAATAAATTTTTCCAATTATGTCTCTCCAATGTTAGTTGATGGTTTCGGTTAGTAGCTCCCTGAATGCTTGGTTGATATTGCTTATAGTGCTTGACTTCTTTCCGGATTTTTCAATTCTTAATGGTCTTGTAAAAAGCTCGAAAATGGGTCGCGTCACAGTTCAAAAGCAGTAAGAGAAGAAGAAGAGTTTAGCAACAAGCTCCTTTATAGAAAATGCGTACTTTTGGTATTGATGAATCTTTTATTTGTTGGCTTAGAAATTACCTTTCGGACCATTCAATTCAAATAGGATAGGTTCAAATCCAAAGGCTCCGTTTTGTCTCAGACACTCTTCCTTATTTTTATAAACGATCCTTTTGTCTGAAACTTCTAACCTACTCAATTGTTACGCTTTTCATTCTTGTTCTTCGGATGTGGTCTATGAACGGCAGCTTATGATGGACTTATGATTTTAACAGCATCGTCCTATAATTTCATGCTTCGAAAATTCAAAGCTGTCTCAAAAGCGTAACCCTCCTCAAATGCCACTATCCATGGGTTGTACTTGCATTGAGGAGGTTGACCAAATATCAGTAATATCATCCTTTGGTATGCGCATCACAAACCACTTTTTGTGGAGTCCTCACATATTATACATTGTCAAAAATACATGCTACGATTTAGGTTTTCTCAGACAATGCAAGAAAATTTTACTCCTGATCTGAGAATAATTTAAAAAAGCTTTTAACTCAAGTATAATTCTCATATTTGCACTGTTGCCACAATTACGTACTTAATTCTTCTGGATACAATTAAAACAATAGCTCTAATAATGATAAAAGATCGTTCTCTTACCGAGTCTTGTGCTTTTCTTGAACATCGCAGCAAGATCTCATACCTATCATTGTTTTATCTTTATTTTTAAAAACAATGCTCAGTGCATTACTTCCCTTAAACGATTCAACCATAATACCCGTACTGCTAGAAATATCCATCAGTCCCAATTCGCACGTACCGTTAAGTATAGAGATTCTTTCTTTAGCAGCACTACACGAATGTCGAATGCAGGCTCAATTCAGAGTCATTTCAGGGATAGAACAAACCTATATTTTTATGTCGAACCTGATTGAGTTATTTTTATTTACACCTCTTGGGGGATTTTTCAATTTCTCTCAAGATGCAGTTTTCGTGAAATAAAACTTATAAGTGGAACCACAGGCTAGAATTGAATCTGAGACCTAAGGCTGAACAGTTCTGTGTACGAACCATCACGCGACTGGTACTACGGCTGATGGATGGGTGATAGTACATATCTGTAATTTGTTGCGCTGAAGTTCAATTGTGGTATATCGCTGTAACGCCCACTTTTGGTCGAAGAATTATCACAAGTTTATTTTAAAAGAAACGTGCATTAATATTTCCTCACTGCGATCTTTGCGACTAACACTTTCTATAGATGCATTAGCTATTCGAAAATATCCGAATCCTAAATGCTAACCAAATTCTAACTGAAATGAAAATGCCTCTCTTCAGAAATAATAATTTTCGCCTAAAATCGTTGCCAAACTCTTATGGCTGAATCACAAACACGCTTCGGCTTCGTCTGCGTTACGGGGGCCTGCTTTGAGGTTGCTATGAATGACATTTCTATTGTCATCCCTCCAAAGAGCAAATATTTTGTTTGTTGACATTCTTTGTGTTAAGCTGTCAGACAAAGCAAATGTTCAGATAATTGAACTAGAGCTTTCGTTTGAAGTCATATTACGTTACATTACGTTCTTTTCGTTACGATTGTCAAAAGAAAAGTGCGGTCGAAGCTCCATTCTGATAGCATGCATTGAATTCTTATGGCTGACTCGTAAACGTCAGGTGAAGCCGAAGCTGAAGTGTCTTTGTGATTCCAGCCATTAATTGCTCCTAAGGTTAAAATTATCAAAGCGAAAATGAACTAGATCTTTGTGTCGAGTTGAATACCCGATATTCAGTCTCATTGATTTTTGAACAAACTTGCGTACGCAGGCTCTGGAATGGGGTGTTTCATGTCGGCCAGAAAATTATTTTTAAAAAAATGCACCGAGTTTTCAAGATTGTTCAAAGTTAAGCGAATGTTGACTGACTGTCAAGATTTTAAGCCGGCCCAATTACTGTTCAAACCCAAAAGTTCTGAACTTCTACCACGGATTCTATAGCACCGCACGTAAAACACAATTGTACGATCGTATTTGAAGATACATTTTTCGACATAAATAAAGGTTTTCGACCATGATGGAATTCGAGAATACTTCATACCACTGCTCAAGTAGTTTGCACTTGCGACGAAGTATTTAAGATTATTACTTTAAATACCTAGTATCGAATAATACAAAACAGTAAGGTTATGGGAGATAACATTACGGGACGATTTCCTGCAAATGTGCATTGCGGTTAGAACGACTTAATATTGCTCGCCATTTCTTCATTTAAAAAAGAAATAAGGACAAGTACTTCCGTGAGCGTTTAAACCGAACCAAACAGCAAAGAATTCCAAGAAAAATGCACATCCTTGCATTGTTCTTAAATTACCAACATACATAATGGATGATAATGTGAGTAAAAATTTATCTCGGAGTCTTTTCCTCTCGCGAACTTTGGAAACAAAAATGATGCTCGTAACAATTTTTGTTCGCAAATAAAAAATGCAGTAAAATACATATTTCTAGAGAGATCGACGATTAAGGAAAAAATTGCCTTGGAAACAAAATTTTAATGAAAATTCACGATTTATTTAAATTGATTTACAGATCTTAGTTTGTCGGTTTCAATTGTTGGTTTGTTTGTAAATATAATTTAGTGCTAAAAACAAAAGATCTTGAAAAACAAAAGAGAATGATCACTTCAGCAATATCTAGAGTAACAATTTCCATTAAGTTTCATTTTCCATCATTTTCATACAAATTTTTAACAACTTAACTTAGAGATCCTATAAGACTAATAAACGGTATCCCTTCCTACAATGCAACTACGTATCGTTTTCCAACAAATTCAAACTTAAGAGCCATTTAAGAAAAGAAAAAAAAAGAACAAAAATAATACGTAATAAAAACTCCCATTACCCAAAAAAAAAAAATCAAAAAAAATAACACATTTCAATTTTAATGAGTTTTGGAAATCAATTTTCCTGTTTTTCTTTTTTCTTCCAATTTTTTATTTTACAGAGGCCGATTATGATGGTATGGTGGGGATAACATGACACAATGAAGGATGTAATTTTGTATGTGTACTAAATTGAAAAATTAAAAAAAAAAAACTGAAAAAATGCTTCAAAACGCGCATGGCAATGTTTCGAACAACAATTAACAATTTGTTTGTATTCGAAACTCAGCCATCGTGATGATGATGATGATATCGTCGTTGATAATGATGTTGACGACGATGATGATGATGTAGAATCTCTTAGTATAGTCAGAGATTTTATAAAAATACAAAAAGAAACGTACATAAGCATACACGAGGAGGTATATTCAACATCAAACTGCTCCATAGTTTGCGCTACGCCATGAGTATGGTCTTTGTATCTCTTCAAAAAAAAAAAAAAAAAAAAATGGACAGACACAAAATAATAAAACCTTGATGAGATGCGCGATGGCGCTCAAACTTAGGACAAGCCGATAAGCAGTATACCTCACAACAATTACAAACGGATTTGTGTTCTACAGTAACGGACGAGCTACTTAACTATCCCTATCATCACAAGAGTATGGCCTCTGGTTGGGTTTTCAAAAAATAAAACTAAAAAAACGTGTAATAGAAAAATGAACATAAATTAAGAATGAGAAAAAGAAATAAGCAAAAACAAAAACACTAAATCGTATACTTCGGGCGTCAAATGTAACAATAAAGATCGTGTACCTATGACAATTATTGAAAGACATATGTGATTGTCTGTCGTTGTCACAGCACAAGCGGCAGGGCGGCGGCAAAGGTCACGAAAAATATGCCGCTCCAAGTCTCGTTACAACACACGAAATAATGTAAACAAAATGACGCTTGAAACGATTAATTTTTGCTTGAGTTGTGTTTTAGGGAAAACTCCTCTCTTCAATTAAATATAAACAAAAATATGTAATATCAATCAACCGCTGGCGCTGCAGGCAAAATCCACAATAAATGCATCTCTATCAAACCAAAATGTGTTCTTTGGCATAAACTTTTATACCTACAAAAACAACAACAATAAAAAAACATGCATGCTGAAACAGTCCGCCTCTGTAATTCGTTTGGAAGTTGGATTGTATCAGAAATTTAAAAAAACGTGTGTTTACATTTTTCAAAAAATTAAAAAAAAAATTGATGGACCGCTCGACCTTACGCGAGATTGGATTAAGGGTTGCGCACAACATGTACTCGATATGGAAGTGTGTGGTCCTTAGAGCCATATAGAATTATGTACCGCTGCTGTCCGTTTTCAAGGTCCGTTTGTTGTTAGACATTCTTTAAAAAGCAACAAATTGACAACAGTAGTAGTAGTAACTATAAAAGTAAAAAAAAAATACCTAAAATCATAAAACAAAGGACACATAAGGGTGCGCGACGGATATGCATAGATGTATGTAAAGGAAATGCCTGCTGCTTGCTTTTCTACCTCTGCCCTCTGCTTCAAAGCAAATCAATCAAAACCATACTACACACAACTCTTCTTCTTTTTGTGTTCAAGGTAAAGTAATGTGAATTAAACAATTTTTTTTTCTTGCTCTTTAAGTTAATCTAAACTACTTACTTAGCTGCTAATCACGTTTTATTATATACTACATATTATATGTAAATTTTTATGTATAAACATTTTTATGTACAAACAGAAAAAATTACAATTTAAATTAAGTTCTCACTTTATATCAAAAAAAAATAAAAAAAAAAAAGAATATCAAACCCAAAACAACAAAAGAAAAAGTGCTCATTTTTTAACATCTAGTTTTAGTATTTTGTTTTTTAAATCAATGGTAGTTGATCGCTCCTCACCCTCTTCCCCACAAATCAGCTTAACTAATATGTGAAATATGTTTTTGTTTTGTTGTTGTTGACTAAATTTAGATGTTGACGGTATTAAGTACGTGATAAACTTTGACTACCCACAATCGTCGGAGGATTACATTCATCGTATCGGCAGGACAGGTCGATCAGAAACCAAGGGTACATCGTATGCATTCTTCACAAAGAACAACGCCCGCCAGTCAAAGGCTCTTGTCGACGTTCTCCGTGAAGCAAATCAGGTTAGTTCTTAAACCAACCACCAAACTTGTTCTAAATTGGTCTTCTAATGAGTGACACTTGAGCTTATTTGTATGTTGTTAATATTTTTATAGGAAATCTCACCCGCACTTGAACAATTGATGCGTAACAACCGTGGAGGCTTCGATAGCAATCGTCGTTATGGCGGTGGTGGCGGTTCCCGATTCGGCAACAATGGTGGTACCTTCAGAAAGGGTACACTTGGAGGAGGTAGTAAATTCGGCGGCGGCGGTGGCCGTGGAGGTGGCTATGGAGGAAACAGTGGTGGTTTCGGAGGTGGAAACCGAGATAACGGTTTCGGCCGAGAGAACGGAGGTGGTAGTGGCGGCGGCGGCAACAGCAACGGCAGACACACGCGATTCGATTAGATAGAGAGATACATACCTGTTTTAAAGTATAATGAATTTTGGATTAATTTTATTTAATTATCTTAAGTTTTATTAGATTAATATCAATCTAGAATAAATAAGTTTGTGTTTCCGAGTCCTACCAACCTCTAAGATTATAAAATGACACAGAAACAATCATTCAATATTTTTTTTTAAAGAATAATAATAATAAATTTAAGAAATACATACAATTTTTGTAAAAGAAGACATTCCGAGTCTTTTTAGTTTAAAGAAAAACACATAAGATCAAACAAAAAAAAAACAAAAACAAGACCAACTTAAGCAATTTTATTGCTGCTTGTCAACAATACTGTCAAATGAAACGCAAATTTAATTCAAATTCTATCAATCGTGTGTGTGTTTGATCGAGATCAAAAATTGCGTCAACGGGAGAAGGAAAAGTAATGAGAAGAAAAAGCCGGCTGTTTTGCGGATGATGATGAATATTTAATTAATTTATTATCTCTTCATTCGTGTAATTTTCATTGACACTTAAAATGAAAATTTAAAAAAAGAATATTTTCTTTCTATTTTTGATGATCTAATAGATAAATTTGTGTCTATCGAAGGTAAAAAATATATATTTATATTGTTCGCCTCCTAAATACATACTCTCTGACTCTCTCCCCAACCTGGCTCATTTAAACTAATAAATTATCAACTTAACTCTTTAAATATCAATCATTCATTAAGAATAAAACATAAAAAGATGTAAGAGATTTTTTAGAAAAGAAAAAAAGAACCGAGGCTAATTAAGTGTGGAGAATCTTTGATAAATTAATAACGAGGCGTACTCAATTATTTTCTTTTTTGGTACAACTTAAATATTAAGATATAAAATTATTGTCAAAAATATAAAGAAGATTAAATTTAAAAACAAAATTGTTTGGATCATACAAATAAAATAACAACTTTTTGAACATGTGAATTCAAAACACAGAAGAAAGGAAACGAGTTTTATATATTTTTTTGGAAAATAATTTTCAGGTAAGCTTATGGATTTTGGGTGTCGTTTGTTTTATTGGCAAATATTTTTAGGACTTACTTTACTTTAGTTGGCGCTACAGCTTACTCGATCACTATCTTGCTGCCTCCAGTTTCGAATACCAAGTTGACGTGCGTCGCCCTCAACCTTTTTGATGTTGTTTTATGAAACTGTCAAAAAACTCGATACTCGTTCGAAAGTAGAACATTTTTTGAAAAAAATTTGGTATAACTGGCATTCGATTCTACTTTCATACGTGGTACGATTTGAAAGTAGAATCGGAAATGAGTTTCGAATAGAATCAAAAGTAGAATCGAGTTACATACATAGTAGGGCCCCTGTCGACACAAACCGGATAGATCGTACGCATAACCTTCCTCTCGAAGAGATCCTTCATCCGCCTGGAAGAGAGTCCATGCTTCTGCATTATACAGTAAGACTCAGATGATTTAAGGTTTTTACGGTGGTACTTCGCTAAGGAAACAGCAAGGTTAATTAAGGTTTGATATCCGCGCTGATGTCATTTGCAGAATTAACAGCAGTGCACAGATAGACAAATTCCTTTACCACCTCGAAGTTATACCTGTCAGTTGTCACTTTTTGACCAAGTCTACGGTGTGAAAATACAGTTAATACTTCGTTTTGTCCTCGTTAATGTCAAGATCCATTTTCTTCGCCTCAGACTCGATATTAAAGAAGGTGCCTGTCAGTGCTCGCTTGGTTCTTCCCATAATGTCGATGTCATATGCACGTTCAAGGTTGTGTGGATTTTTGAAAGATGGTGTCACTTGTATTGGCGTTGGTGTTGCGCACCACTCTTTCAAGAATAATATTGAAGCAGATACATGACAGCGCATCGCCTTGTAGAAGTCCTCTGGTGGTTTCGGTTGAGTCTCTTCCAATTTTAAAGCAGCAACGAGCATTTTCCATGATAGGCGTATAAGTTTGGTAAAGATACCAAACTCAACATGGCAAGGTATAGTTCGTTCCTGTGTACACCTGTACATCATAAGCTAATTTAAAATCGATAAAAAGATGGTGTGTTTCGATGTTATGTTCTTGGGTCTTTTCCAATATTTGGCGTAGAGTGAACATTTTGTCGATGGTAGATGCTCCAGTTCACCAGTAAAAGGCTTAAGACGTTCACATAATACGCTTGACAGGATCTTGTATGCGCTGGGGCCCTACTATGTAACTCGATTCTACTTTTGATTCTATTCGAAACTCATTTCCGATTCTACTTTCAAATAGTACCACGTATGAAAGTAGAATCGAATGCCAATTATACCAACTTATTTTCAAAAAATTTTCTACTTTCGAACGAGTATCGAGTTGTTTGACAGTTTTAAAAACAAAATAATAAAAAACAATAATAAAACATCAAATTTTTGGACAAAAATAATTATTAAAAAAATGGACACCGTTAGAATTTGGTTCAATTTGCAAGGAAATGAAGAACGGTACGAGCGAATTAAACGCAGAAGAATAAGTGATAGTTCCAAAATAATGGAGCTGAGTGAGAAAATGTTTGCACATATAGGGTCCGCCATAGAATGTTTTTTTTCGACAAGTGCTTTTTTAGTGAATGGTTACACTTAGCTCATGTCTGATTTCACAGTTAATTAGATTATCGTTCAGCTAAACGAATATGGTTCATCACCTTTTCAGATGGAGCTCATTTTGATCTTTGCGGGTATGTAAACAAGCAAAATTGTCGCATTTGGTTCACAGAAAACCCGTACGCATACATTGAATAGGCGATACATCCAAAACAAGTCACTGTTTGGTGCGGATTCTGGTTTAGAGGCATAATTGGATTAATTTTCTTCGAAAATAAGCAAGGAGTGTCCGCTACAGTCAATGGCGATCGTTATCGGGCCATGTGAACGAAAAGTTCACAGACGGATGAGGAGTATATTGGCAAAATTTGGTTTCCACAGGACGGCGGCGCTACGTGCCACCCGTCGAAGCTACACTCGATGATTTTATAGCATTTAAAAAAAAAAGAAGATATTTAACGGACCATTTATATGTATATACGGTAGAATATTTGAACGCATTCCTAATCAAAAATGCTTTTGTTTTAGTTTTTTTTAGAACTATCGTCTAAAGACTAAACTAAAGACGGGTTTATGTTCTTACTTAAGACCATATTATCCGACATGACTTCTCGCAGAAGACAAAATGCTTTTCCAATTATCATGAAGTTATCATTGAAGTTTTTGGCAATAAAAAGTTACCAAAACCACAACAGTGATGATAAGAACGCTGGACGTGCATAGCAAACCATAACAAAAATACTTGCCGAAGTTTTGACTTCAATCGAAAGTGTCATGTGCCTGCTGATGATGAATTTTGAAATGAATGAGGAAGAGAAACGAAAGTCCAAACGCTATTTTTGGCAAAAATCACGAATTCCCGGTGTAAATAATAAAACACAAAAACTTGAATGAAAAACTTTCAAATTCAAATTGCATATTAATAATTTATAACATTTTAGTTACACTTTAACAAAAAAAAATTCCGCTCGCAAACACATTTGATGTAGAGTGATTATTTTCGATTTTGCCCTGTTTTGAATTCTACTTTCGAGTTACGTAGTTCCTCGTTTATTCGAAAGTTTATATGAATATAGTTGGCACTACTAGAACTATTCGATTCTTGTTTGTTCGAAAGTAGTCAAATAGATACAAAGTAGCAATTTTTCGAATTCGAGCAATTTCATTGTAGAATCGAGTTACATAGTAGGGCCCCTGTTTAAAAGGCGAATGCCTCTGTAGTTGGCACAGAGAAGCCGGTCAACTTTTTAAGGGTTGGGAGGATGGTGCTTAAGTTCGACTCGTCGGGCTTTTTATATACGAGTGTTGGAAGGCACTGGTATATAAAAATACGAGTATGGTTTTTTAACGATTCTCATTTCTCGTAATTGCAATTTTACAAATACGTGCTTCTGCAATCGTTTTTCGTTACCGCAATTTCACAAATACTCCGTATTAAAAACCATTATCGTGTTTCATAATAACCCCCCTGGCGGGAAGATCGTGTCCCCCTTTGCTGCAACAATCTGCATGCCTCCGTTTTGGCTTCGTTTGCTCTGAGCACATTCAGAGTCAAACCAGGGATTCCTTGGTGGCGGTTGTGAGTAACCTAGCACCTATTCTGCAGCATTCCTGATGGATTGTTTTGTTTGCAAAGCCGTCAGTGGGTCTCTGGACACATCTCGGCCAGTGGTAGGGTTACTCGCTAGCTCTAGAGATACTCGATCGGCAAAGGCATTGGTATAATCCTCCTGCTGCAGTCTTCCAACGTTGAATCTACTCCTCGTGGTTGTTTTTAGCCTAAGAGCTTTCAGGGATATTGGTTCGCGCAATACCATATTTTTCTCTGCTAGGAAGTTGATAAGCCTGAATGTGATGTCGTGTAGGGTAGGTCTTCCGATTGACCTACCAAAGATGCCTAATTTACCAATTTTGGCGTTAAAATCACCCAGGAGCATTTTAACGTCGTTTTTGGGACATTGCTCATATGTTTTGGCGACGAGCTTGTAAAATGTATCTTTAGTATTGCCACCCTTCTCTTCCGTGGGGGCATGCGCGCTGATAAGGCTCAGGTGGTAGAATTTGGCCTTAATGTGGATTGTCATCACTCATTCGCTTACTTCCTGAAAGCTTAAAACTCTGCCTTAGTTTCCCTTTGATAGGAAAACCACTTCTTACGGCACGGTTCCGAGTGGTCCATTTTTCAACGACTTCCGCATAGATCTGGATGATTTTGAGCGATGGCATGTGTTATGTTCACCTTTAGGGCATGGGTCGAGTGTGGTTTATTTGCATAGACCTGCGACTTCAAGAAACCCCACAGGAAAAAGTATACCACGGTCAAATCATATGACCTTAGTGGCCAATTCAAATCACCCCTGCGGAAGACAACCTTACCATCAAATGGTTCATGCAAAATGTCAATCGTGGCGTTTGCTGTGTGGCACGTAGGGCCGTCCTGCTAAAACCACATGTCTTCAAGGTCCATATGGTTAAATTTGGACCATAAGAAATTAGTTATCATGGTTATATAGCGACCGCTGTTGACGGTGACCGCCTCACTAACGTCTTTTTCAAAAAATTACGGACCAATACGCCGCACCTGCCAAAATCCACACCAAACGTTAACTTTTTGAGGATGCATTATCACCTGGTGAACGTCGCGTGAGTTGGTGTTGTCCCATATACGACAAAATTTTGCTTGTTAACACAACCATTCATCCAAAAACGCGACTCGTCACTAAAGATTATTTTTCAGCCAAAATTGGGGTCCTATTCCAGACGATTTGAAGATTAGTCAGTGCATTAACGGTGTTGTCGTTGAAGTTTGTGAAAGGCCAAGTTCGGCGAGGAGTAGAGTTCCTCGGATTCTGCTGTACACTTTCCAACCGCGGTTATGTTCTCTGCCGATCTTGCGTTCCTTGAGCGAACGGGTGTTGGCTGATTGTTTACTGAACCGGTCGTCTCAAGTTTGGCCACCAAACGTTAAAGAGTTGTTGAATTACTGTAAAATGGGTGCAATGCGCGTAAAGTTTGCGTTAATGAACACTCATTTTGATAATAAAGTTTTATCATTTGAACGTGCTGTTCAATAGTGTAACTTGCTTTGGTATAAACAACTGATTATAAACCAAAGATTGATTTGACGGATGTCACCAAAACAACGAGGGGCGCCAAAATCCACCCACACAAATTGAAAAACTCTTTATAATAATGCAGGAAGGCTACCTTGATATCTTCAAGAGCAAGGCTACCTTGGTACCTTCGAGAGGAAGGCTACCATGGTATTTTCGAGAGGACGGCTACCTTGGCATCTTTTGCTCTACCTTAGAGAGGAAGGTTTTCCTTATCAACTAAAGACCGATTGGGTGAATTGGCAAAATACCACCTGTAGTAGACAGCCAGGCCTATCGCGAATTGTACCTTAATCGGAAACCTACGAATTCCGAAAAACCGTATCATGAAATCCATTTGTAATACACAATTGTACTAAATTTTCCATTACGAACGTACATATTTCGCAATAGTTTTTTCGGTATTCGTACATTTTCTGATTACGATTGAATTTCGTGATAGGGCTGAGTACATTCATGAACTGTACGATCTGTAAAGCGACCTTCAACGGCTAAGATGGCTCCAGCTAATAACGTTAAGTCAGAGGAAATAAAATTACCTCTGATTGTTATCATTCCCGGTGAAACGACCAAATTGAGGCAATATATCCGGCTTAGTAAATCTGGAGACAGCATTCTAGAGATTAAGCCCTACTTTGTATTTGATTTTGATCTGCTTTTAAACTGGTACACCATAAAAACTTTCGAATTGCAAAAAAATAGTATCTACGTACTTGATACTTTTACTTTTTCCATTTACGGATTGGTTTTTTTTCGAGTCTTGAACAAATTCTTATGAGATCTGTTAAATTAAGAAACAAAACAGGGTTTAAAAGCAAACTGCGTTCAATCTCTAGTTCGATAAGCTATCCTGGATGTATGGATTTTTAGAGACCGCATTGAACAAGTAAAACAACTTCCCGCTGTTCACAAGAAAACAGATAAACATTATGAGTTTGAGGTCTTACATTATTTTGAGACAAAACTTTCAATGGAAAATTATAAGAATTTACTGGATTGCTACCAAAAAACACAAACATTTGAAATCAATTTTCGGGTTCCTTTAAATGTAACCATGTGTTAAATCAGCTCTTATGTTAGATACCAAAATATACCCGAAATTCTTGGATACCTGTGGATTCTTTTTTGTCATCGCAGCTGTTTTGGATCAGCTGTTAAGGCAAAATTGTGAAGAAATTTGAAGAGATTTCCTGGCCGCGTATTTTCTGGTCGTGGCGATAACAAATGGCCACCGAGATCAGGCGATTTGATACCGTTGAACTCTTTTTTGTGGTTCTTTGCGGAAGACTGAAAAATATGTTAATTGTAACGTTTTTTCTCATTTCCGTAAATGTGGCAACTGTCCGGTATTCTCCTAGAATTCTACCAAAATGTCAAATTTCAACAGATTTTAACAATTTTCAAGTTGTAAATCCACAAACTGTCACCTGCCACATGTGTGCCCCTGGTGTCGAAGCATAGTTTTTGAATGTGTCTTGCAAGTTTGTGAAAGGACAATGTTTTACTCGAAATTTTATGGAGAATATATTGGGTGTGCTGCGAAATCAGTTAAAATGCATTACATAAACAAATTAAGGCTGAGGTTAGGTTAAAGTAGGACACGTTTAGGCCAGTTTTTGGCCTAATGTTATACCACATGAATTTTGAGGATTTCTTCTTAACTTAATCAAACCGTTTTTAGTCTTTGAGATTGAGATCGTTATAGAAGAATTTTTCAAGGTAGGTCCTGCGATTTTTGAGCAAGAGCAGGGGATAAACAGAGGAGGTGAAGAACTGTATAAGTGAATTTCAGAACATTGATTTGTATTTTGATTCGATTTCAATTTAATTTTGAGTGTATCTGATATGTAAAACCTAGCTGATAAACATCAAAATTATTAAAATTAAACAGCAAGAAGTTAAACCATATATATTTTCATAGTCAGGAATTTTGGGAGTTATTGGTTTGGTGGATGAACAGACATTGCAATGATTCAATTCTGTTCAAAGCTTTTTTCACAAATTGTTTGAAGTTTGCTTGGCGTTTGATGTTTTAAATGTCCTTTGGCTAAATCAATAATTCTACTAAAATGGTAAATTGTTTTTGGATCATATGTTCACTTTTGCTGATACAAAGTTTCTTAACACGTAAGCTACAAAAGTAGAGCGACATTGATAGCAAACGACGCCATATTTCTGCTGCTCTTTTGACATTTCTGTTCAATTTGTAAATGATGGAAAGATTATGTGTATGTACGAGCTAACAACGAGTCAAAATTATTATAATTTACTACCGAAATTCGGAGTCAGTGGCCTCAACGTTAAGAGCGCTAAGTCCAATGTATGGTCGTCATAATCGTGCTAGCAGATCAACAATTGAGCGTCCAGTGAAAAAATTTGAATTCACAGGCACAATACATAATGTTCCTGTGTCAGTAAGGCACAGAAGTTCCCTTAGTGTCGAGAATATTGCTGCCGCTGAGTCTTCAGTTGCAGAAGGCCCAAATGAATCTCTCAGAAGTCGTTCTCAAGCGTTGGGCATCTCTGTGCCGTCATTGTGGCGAATTTTGCGAAAAAAATGTTGGATCTTGAAGCCGCTTGTGCTTGACAACAAGAAGCGTCGTATGTTCGTGATCGAAAAATTATCTTCAGCGATGAGGCTCATTTCTGGCTGAATGGCTTCGTCAATAAACAAAATATACTGTAATGGTCAGGAATCAATCCACACGTACTCCATGAGTCATCATTGCATCCCGCATCATGGTTTTGTTTGGCTTATGGGCCGGTGGGGTCATTAGACCGTACTTCTTCCGTGATGATTACGGCACGTTTCTGTGAATGGGGATCGCTTTATCAATATTATATTTGTTGTAGAAACAAATTTTCCGTATTTTAATGCTTTTAACATCCGGAATCAGAAAAGAAAAAATATGCATTATACGGTTCCTTCGGACTCGTGTGAAGAATGGTCATCTAAGTGTATACATTTTGGTATTATCGGAAGTTACTTAAAATTTGGTAATGCCGCATAGGACAATCAATTAGTTTTCGAAAAAAAACAACCTTTCAAAAATATCTATATTTAGCTATCATTAGTCTCACTTTTTTAAAACTTTCAAGCTTAGGAATTTAATTCCAAGAAGATCTAATGACTTAAATATAAACTAAGTTCATAAGACATAACCTAACTAAATTGCCATACAAGAAATACATACACATACATATTTGGGTACATATATTTAATGTATTTCAAAACCGACAATCAATTATACATCAAAATTTACAATCGAAATTGACTTATCTTATCCCTTAGATATGATATAACATACTACACCTTTCCACAAAATTTATTACACCTACCTCCCTCGCTGATTCCGTTTAAGAAAGTAAATTATTGGCACTGTAACGTAGTAAATAAATACATACATATCTTCAAATATTCCCTTCCCAAAGGAGAGGAAGACTTAAAAACATGAATAATACTTCTTGGCAACATCTTGAGTTATGGGTTATGTTTCTGAATCAATGAAGCTATTTATAAGATGCTCTGCTGAGAATATATAATGATATCGGTACAGGAAAGAGCATGGTGCTAGGATCTAACAGGAGCGGATCTACCATTTAACCTTTTAAAGTGTTAATAGCTGCAAAGAAAAGAAAGGATAATTATACAGGAAGTTCGTGAACATGGGCTTACCGCAATTTTTGAACGATACGATGCTGTATTCTCGAAGTCGTTGGTTTTACTATAGATTTCAAGGAAAACAGGCTGGAGATAACCAACTATAGCCAATGTTTTGTGACACTCTGCAGTATGTATTTTCTCGTTACTGAAATTATAAGTATTTCTATTAACAAGCTTTTAGTAAGTGCGGCCATGAGTTCAATTGATGCAATTGCAACCTCCCACTTCTTGAAACATGACTGTGGCTTTTTTTCGTCTAAGGGGATGGTATTGGGGATGAATCTACTTTATGATAAGAACTCGTAGTAAACAAGGGCCAGAGAGTGCTCTGTGCTCAGCCTTCTGACGGACCAACCGTCGGGTCGGTCGATGACGACGAGGACGATAATAAAATTGTAATAAAGACAGCAGCCACGGCAGTAACCAGACCTACTTTGGTCATCAAAAAAACGATTTGGCTGTCTGGAAAAGGTCTTGCTGATGGGGTGATATATATTTTTGGCTGTTGCTTTCTATATAGGCGGTTCGGATGCCTATGCCTATATCTATTTCAAGTATTTTTTAGGAAGGAAGGAAGTCTTGAAGCATTAGATAGGTCTTCGATTTGATCTGTTGAAGAGTTTCGAGAGTTTATCTTATTTGATTAAATTTACGAGCGATACAATTTTTGGCGTCATAAATGCCTTTTTAACGATGACTGCGCTCATATTTTAGCAATAGAATATAACGTTTTTAAGGAATAGGCCTTCCCATCGTCGTCGTCGTTGGTCGTAAGCACGATGTTTGGAATTAATATATGGGTACGAGGAGGTAGGTTTGGGCAATATTTTTGCTTGCCCTTGTCATCATCACCGGAACGCGCGTTAATGGTCAAGTTTATTTCGGTGTCTTTAAGAAACGTTTTTTCTATGTTAAAATCGTTTAGATAAAATAAACGAACAAACATTATTTTCACCTATTTTGATTTTATGATATTGGCCAATACTAGGGTTGTTTTTTGTGGGAGATAAACAATGACAACGACAGCGATAACGCTGCTAATATATTTTGAAAAAAAGTCCTTAAGATTTTTTTTTTTGATAATCAGAACGTGTAATTTGTATCATATACTTATGTGAAGGGTGTTTTTTTTAGCTGTTGAAGAAGTTTTGGGGGGTTTTTAATAAGGTTTAACGTTGGCAATGTCAAAATGTTTTGACATTCGTAAGGTTCCGCAATTCCTCGTAGATCATTGAACGCCAGAACAACGCTTCCAAATTTTAGAAATTTACTTTAAAAATGTTTGTCCGAAAAAAACATATTTTTGGCTAAATGGTTTCGCAACTTCATTAAAAGACTTTTTTCTTTAAAAATGGAAAATGAGATGCTGGAAATATTAATCAGGATGGAGCTTTGTCTTCAGCTACCTATGCTATCTGTGTGCATCACCTGAGCCATAGTCTTCCTGTACTGTGTCATCTCGGGATTAGATTCCACGAATTTCGGGACTTGAGCTTTGATGCAAATTCACTCTACATGACCCAGCTATCTAAGTCATTGGACTTTTATTCTTTTGACAAGATAAGTGTTGACAGAAAATCACTCGGCGAATTTTTCTCTCGTTGGACGTTTTCGTCTTGTCTTCAAAGGGGCCAAGCTCGAGCACAATAAATGAAAACCGGTATGATGAGTGTCTTGAAGAGGGTGACTCTAGTTGCACGAGAGAGGACTTTACTACTCAATTATCTTCTAAAAGCAAAGAAGCAGAGATTTTTAGAATAATAAGTGTTTCGCAGAGAGATAAAGTTCTCAAGTTCTTGATGGTTGTAAACTGTGACGTTATGTCTTGATGACAGATCACGCTTAGTCTTCCCGTTGTTGACCTCTTAAACCCATCTTCTCGGCTTTCGTCATAATGATCAAAAGCGCATCACTGACATTACGCTTTGTTCTTCCAATTATGTCAATATCATCGGCATATTCGAATAATAGGACGGACCTTTAAAAGATTGTGCCTCTAGTGTTAACGATAGAGTTTTGCACAATTCTTTCCAGAAAAATTTTAAAGAAGTCTTTTCCGACCTAAATAGACCAGCGCGAATTCTCCATTGTCATTCTGCACAAACGGACAAGTTTGACATCGATGCAAACATTTTAACAATGCTCTGTAAAGTTCTTCTCTATCGATACTTTCATACGCGACCGTAAAATCGATTAAGAGGTTCGTGAGTTTTTCCCAATATCTGTTGCATTGGGAATATTTGGTCAGTGGTGGACTTTCTTATAGGTTATGTTATCGACGGACGTCTTCAGACGGCACAAAGGTTTCCTTTCTTTAAGATTTGGCAAACTGTCCTGAAATTTTAATCATCGGGCATGATTTCTTCCCACCATAGCTTGTTGATAAGTCAGCGTATACCAACTCCTTTGAATAATCTCCATCGATACCGTCAGTTCTATCAGCTTTGTTGTACTTCAGATTTGATATAGCATTCTTCACTTCGTCGAGGTTGGAAATGCTAAATTGTTGTTTTGCTACGGCGAATCCATACATCAATTTATAGCAAAATAAGCTTTCCTACAACTTCATATTCAGAAACGGTCCTTTTCAATTCCCGTCACTAACTTAATACCTATGAATTACTTTTTTTAGGGCTATGTTAAATAATTGGCTTATACGGCTATACTTACATTTCTTGCAGCATTTGACGATAATCAGGCCTATCAGGAACTCCATTGTAATCGGAAACTTCAACGAATTCCGAAAAACCGTGTCAAGAACTCAGTTATTATAAAATTGTATGGAACTTTCCATTATGAACGTATTTGGCAATAGTTGGTTTACGATGGAATTCGTGATATTCGGAAATTCGGTAATCATATTTAATAATTGAAGGCATCTACCAGATGATAATAATAAGACATTTGTTCGAGCAATATTTCTGTATTGTATTATTATTATCAGTCCTTAAAAAAATAAACAAATTAAGTGGCGCAACAATCCGTTGAGAACTACGGCCTAGTGACTTACGACTCTAAACCATACCTGCGTGCAAGTAATATATTGAGAAAGCACTTTTGATGACAAGAATTACTCTTGGAGAATTTGTCAAATTATCGCAAGCCGTTAAAAAAAAACTTTAGATGGCAAAGGCAGCGATCGAAACCAAGACCTCTAGCAAAACATACCAACGCACTTTTTTTTCAATTCATAAAACTAGCCTAATTTACCATAGCTTACAACTAACTTACTGGTCCAATACGGATACTCTAAGTTAAAATATGACACTTAATTCTAATGCCTTTCGGCCCTAAGATCTATTGAACTACAATTCAGTTTTATTTATTTCTTTTATTCATTAGAAAATAAAAAAAAAAAAATAATATCAATATCCTTTTTCATTTTTACTTAAAAACTACTTTAAATTAGGTCCTTAAATAAAACTTAAAGCTAAATTAAGCTACCTATTATACCTATAAACAACTTAAAACAAGAAAACCACAGCAGCAAATCTAACTATCTAACATTTTTTGTTCAGCAGCAAATCTAACTATCTAACATTTTTTGTTTTTCATTTTTGGTTGACCTTTTTTAAATTTTTGTTTTTGTTTTGTTTTTTTATAATTTTTTTAAATTCCTTTTTAATTTATTTTTTTCATGCCACCATGCCTATTCTACTTAAAACTTAACCCAGAAACTATAAAACAAGTATGTAAGCCGGCCAAAGCTTAAAACCTCATCCCGACTACCCACTATCAAGTGCCGATTGAAGCCACCTGGTTCTCCTGCTTCACCCTATTACTTTGGTGCCATTTGGACACAGCCCTACTGAACCGATGGAGCTTTGCTCCGCCTTGTGCCATGACGTCGTCCCGATTGTACAGAAGTCACCTATCAACGATTCGTCGTCTGACGTGGTAGATTAGCGGAACTGCCAATTTATCCTGTATCAGACCGTATCTATCAGAAATAGAATAAAACCGCCCAAGCGTGTAATTTCAAAATACTCATTGTTCGGATAGAACCCTCTAAAAATTAAATTGTTGGTCGAAGACATAGCCTTTGCAATGTGACCTCGAACGAATCTTATCACGAAATTGTCAATTCTGTTGATTCGAGCTCCGTTGTATAGGACCTCGTTGGAATAGTAATGCACGTAAGAAGATTCGGCTGTTCGATATAATCCGGTACAGCGTCGTAAACACTGCCACTCGAACACCCGAAACTTCTCCATCTGGGAAGGGGCAACGTTGAACCACACAGGGGAACCATAAGCGATCATCGGCCGTATGAGGGCCATGTTGCAAATTACCTTCACTCTGGGGTCAAGCCGACTGCTAAAAAACAGACGTTTCGTCAGAACAAAAGCTCCTCTGGCCCTGGTCAGAGCAGCATTTATATGTCTGTCGAAATATAAATACTCATTGAACCAGATACCGAGGTTCTTACTACACTTTTGGTCGCTAATGGCTGCCCGTGAAGTTCAACGATGACCATCTTGCTCCAATTCTTGCACGTACAGAATTGTCTCCGACTTCTAGACATTTATTTTCAGTTTCCAGTCGTCGCAATATCGCTGAATATTGTCGAAATCACGCTGCAAGAGAATTCTAATAACCTCAACCTTTCGGGCCGTTCTGTACGTTAAGCGTACAATGGCTTGCTTATTCCAAGCTGCTCAGTTTTAGGTAAAGACCCTCTAACCATACGGTGTCAAAGGCCTTTCCAAATCAACCAGAACAGCACCTGTGCATTGTTGTTTTGATTTATTTCATTGGATATCAGAAACTAGTTTAGACGCAGCATGAATTGTGTCATGACCCGCCTTGAACCCGAACTGTTTATCCGGAATTATTTTGTTGTCCGCAGTCCCCTTAGTCAGAGCCCTATCGATGATCTTTTCGAAAACTTTGCTGATACTCGGAAGAAGACTTATTGACCGAAGATTTGACGGGTTGGAGTTGTCCTTTCCCTTTTTCGGGAGAGGATAAACCACAGAAGTCTTCCAATGCCCTGAATAATATGCATTATTCAGTGGATTGTTGAAGAGTGTGGTGTAAATGTCAATTTCCTCCATCGGTAAATGTCTCAGTACAACGTTGGATATACCATCGTCACCTGCTGACTTTTTTGTTTTTATTGAGTTGACGATAAACTGACGCTCAACCTTCGTCACTAACAAGGGACTTGGTCCCGTTTACTCGTCGAATATGGCATTTGCCAAGGAATCGTCATAGAACCGCATGAAACCGCGGTTCTCAGATCGCCAGTGTTACGGAGGTAAAAGTGATTACGTAGGGCTCTGTTTTCCAGGTCGTGGTTGGGGCGAATGCTAACATTCACCTTGTACACTTGCTGCAAAGCAGCTCCCACCGCTTCCACTTTTTCACTTTTGTTGATTTTAGAGAACATACTGGGGTCACTGGAATTAAGTGATCGGATCTTGCGGTCTAAGTACTTGTTAATTGATAGCCTGTAGTTCTCCTTGAACAACAGATTGATATTTTTTATTGACGACTTCAGTGTCCTAACCTCTAAGTCATGTGAGCCTGTAAGTCGTCTGTACAAGTTTTTGAGTATTGTCAGTAAGCTACTCTCGTGCCTAAGTAGTGGGTCAATAGTCGCGTTTCTGTATTGTCCGTTCCATCGGTCGTTTTATTGTTTCGTCCATCTGTTGTAAATGTTGGTCAATTTCTGGATTTGTCTGGTTTCTGTTGTTTGGTAGAGCTATGTCACTCAAACGAGGCCACTTCTCGGCCCTATGGCTAAGATCAAAGTGTAGTATCTATTCTTGTCAGCTTAACTATAATGCTCAAGCTTTTAAAAAACACCCTTTAAAAATTCTATAGGTTTGTTTTCTTAACGTTTAATTAAAGTAATAAATACATTTTTGTTCTAAACAAATATTTTTTATATGTTCCTTAAATCTTAAACAGCCAACAAATTCATAAAATTAATTCAAATTTCTTTTGTCTAAATAATTTTTTGGCTAATTTAACAGTTGATTCATACAAAGTTCTTGCAAATGCATTTTACTATAATGCCCGTGGTGAAACTCGTAAATTCTTGAATACCAGGAAGGCATTACTATTTAATTGATATCGTTATAGATGTTCCAGTTGTTCTTTCAACATACCTCCATTCCATTAAAGTCCATTATTTTTAAGCTGATTGGTATCATTGTCGGAAGATAACGTTCAGTTGGATTTTTGCTATGATGATGAAACGACAATTGGAATACTACGAAATTATCATGTCTATGATGATGCCTTCCGGAAACATAACTCTGGCAACTGAATCTGGACTTCAAAAATTCATCATTATCTTTAAAAGGTTTGTTTTTAAAAATGTCTACCCAGGATAGGTTCGTGCTAGGAAGTTGGATTCAAGTCGAGGCGAAAACGTTTTATTCTTTTAATTGTTTTTTCTCTCGAAAAATGGATTGGGATAGGTGCAATTGAATAATATTCACATTAAATGCCTTGAGGCGATTGTTATTAATTTATTCATTTACTTTTAATCTCTGTCATACCTACTTATGGGGTGAATAACATTCGATGAAGTGACTTTAATTTTAATAATTCTCATAACATGCTTCGAAATTTGTTATTTTGAATTTAATGAACAGCTGAAGCACCAAGTTTAAACCCTTTAATTTTAGGGCTATGCATTTGACATGTCCATCCGGAGATCGGAGTCGAGTCAAAATTTAAGAAGAAAAACCTGTGTGGAGGAGTTGGTTTGACACATAATGCATTCTGGACTGTTTAATTGCATGTTTGTGTAAAAAAAATATAGTTTTGTTTTTTTTTGTGCGGTGGAAGCACCATGAAGATTTATTAAATCTAAACTGAGATAAACCTTTGGTAGAAACATAGCAAAACTTAATTATCTTTTCTATTGTTTTCTCTTTCAAAATAAGCCTAGTTAGTCCATTTTCATTAACAAAACTAAATAATATAAACAGTAACAGATTGATTTTTTCCCCAATGGAAAACACATACATAATTCCAATTGCACAATAACTCAACGAACACAGCCATCGAGATACAAATGTAATATCAATCGTACCAACATTTGCAAACGAAATCCATTTGAGACTCGTATAAATGTCAAAAATCCATCCATAGTAAGATTCTACTCTAACTTCTATAAGAGTTATTCATACTATGGATATTGTGTTTGTTATCCGTGTTAAATCCTACTATAACTATGGATAGATCTTCCAACAAAACACGGGTATTGTGCTTGACATAAATGTTTACTTGAAAAGGTTTACTGATGCCAGAACTTTCGTGCTGAAAGTCGTCATTAGACTAATTAGAAATGCGGATAACTTGGACTGTCTGTCAATTAGTTCTCTTCCATTATAAAGAAGTTTGTCCTTCTAAATATCGGATCCATATCCCTTGCATGAAATTTTCCATATACTTTGCATTTAATGACGACTTTAAACATTTGTTTACCTGTTCTCGATAAATCAGGAATTATTATATTATGAATTATGAATGAATATCTATACAAAATAAAACGTACCAAAAATCTCGGGGTTTCGTGTAAATTATACTTTGCCAAATTACAAATGCATTGGACTTTCTAAAATAATATCTCAAAGTCCGTGTCAACACCGACTGCTGCTCGCGCACTCCTGCTGACCCCCTTAATAAAAAAACCTTTAATTTTAGGGTTTTGTATTTGACATGTCCATTGAGCAAGTCACGTGAGAGTATTTCAATCTCTTTATCAGATTATTTTTAGATGGTAAATGGTGGAGTAGGAAATTCTTTTAACGTTTACGACTTAACAAGGTTTCACTGAAGTGTGTATTTTATACATTTTAATTTGTTTTATTTTAATTTCAAGCTATTTGATTTTGTTTGCCCTTTGGTGAACTCTTCTGGATTCAAACCCCATATCCCCAATTCCCATACCCAGATCATAATTAATTAATGTAGGAATGAATCCAAATCAGTATAGGTGGTTCTATACAAACAAAATACGAGCTCTTAATTGGCTGTTAATTTTTGTTGGGTTTAAATTAATTGCGTTAAAAACTGCGTTAGTTGCTACCCTGTTTATTTTTTTACTTCAAACTTAAAGTCTACTATGGAATACATGGTGTATCCTTTAATGAAAGAGAGGTTTTTAAAAATATGAATGTTCCTATAAAATATAAAATACTTACAGGGTGTTTAGATATGTTTATTTAATTTCATAAAAGTCGTTAAGATATCTTTGAATGTATTCTGTATTCCTTACTTCATTTGAAAAACAATATTAAATATCTATAGCAAATTATACTTTTTATAAAAAAAACACCCTGTACAATATATGCGTGACTTGAGGTAACATTATAATGTTTATTTACACACTTTTAAATTGTATGGGTTAAGTCATATGTAAAATAATATTCTTCTTTTATTGCCATCCACAACACTCATCCTCAAAGCCTTTTTTTTTTATTATACCAACCCCTTTGGGCGTTTTCTTCATTTAACTGTTGCTTTAGGTAAATTTAAACTTAATGCTATTAATTAAGATATTTTGGATTTTGGACAATGAGTAAATACTTACTTGTAAGTTTTAAGCTACCCTTAACAAATCTAAACACACGTCATGGATGAGAATCATTTCTGGATATTTTGTTAATCATACAGAACCTTCAGAACCATTGTTTTAATATAATTTTTATCGTGTGTTTAGATTTGTCAAAGGTAGTTACAAACAAGTGAGTATTTACTCATTGTTTATAATTACTTAAGACCCTCGTTGGCTAGTATAAGTTTTTGCTTTGATATTTGAAGCACCTCCTGGTGCTGCCCGCTAGATAGCCGAAAGTTGAACTAACGATGAACGTTGGAACCATCGGATCCAGAGCTGTGACACCTGAGTTACCTCCACAGGAAGTAGGAGCAAAAGACCAGATATCGCCCTGAAGAACCAGCTCCAACGATCTCAGCCATGCGCAGACCTCACAAGCCATCCACACGATCTTCCCGTCAGCTCTACGTCGACAAGAGAAGGGATGAAAACCGCTTGCTCAGATGAAAGAAAAAAGCCCATGAGCAGCATGAAGTCGAGGAGATCCAGGGATGTTTTACCAGGAAATAGATGCGAAGAAAACTACGGGATTCACCAGCCGCCCTAGAGCCTGCAAAGATGAGGAGGATAATATCGTAGTCGAGACGCAGTCAATGCTAAAAATCTGGCGAGATCATTTCAAACATCTGCTTAATGGTGATGGTGGCTTCAGGCCAGGAAAATCTACCATCGACCAAATATTCACTCTAAGCCAAATCCTGGAAAAGACACAAGAACATAACATCGAAACAGAACATCTTTTCATCGATTTTAAAGCAGCTTATGTTATAGTCTAGACAGGAACGAACCGTGCCATATTGAGTTTTGTATCCCTGCCAAACTGATACGACTTATCAGGATGACGTTGGAAAATGATCGTTGCTGCGTTGCAAAATTGGAACACATACTACCGAAACCTTCGAAACCACCAGAGGACCTCGACAAGGCAATGCGCTATCAATATTGTTCTTGAAAGAGTGGTGCGAAACACCAACTACAGTAAAAGTGGCACTATCTTTCAAAAATTCACACAATATCTTGGATATGCACATGACGTTCTCTAATATCGAGCAAATATACTCCATTACCATTTATGAATGTTGAGAATTTATGCTTTTCTAAATATAAATTACTTTGATTTCGAAAAAGAAATTCTTGATCTGATTGGTTAAAAGGCTTTGTTTAAATACAATTGGTTGATATACAAATCTCCAAAATAAAATAAGAGTAAATATAAATGTGTTAAGCCTGTGGAGTTCAGTTTGCTGGGAGTCACGTCATCACAAATTGATTTTTCATATGTATAACACAAACCAGTGGGTATAAAATCTCGAAACTGGTATTTTTTTAATGGAATGGTATTATTTTGTATTTTGTTTTTCAAAACGTTGGGTACAGAATTTCTCCACAGAAATTTTATTTTGAGTTTCAAATTTTAAAATTGTTCAAATTTCGTCAGGGTAATGCAAAAAAAAAAATGTTTGAACTTTTGAAATTAATTTTTAGGGTGAAGGAATTTTTGAACCAACTCGGGATAAGAGCACTAAATTAGCACAAAAAGAGCCCTAAATTACCCCATCACTAGATTTGTAAAATTGTGTTTGGTTAAGAAAGTCTTTAAAAGTTTAAGCTTTCAGACTTAAGTTTGGAGATATGGGCTTAAAAAAACAATTTGGAGTTCCGCGAACTAAAAAGCCCAAAAATAGCAAAAATAGATACTAATTTGGAGTTTCGCTAATTTAGGAGCATAAGAAGAGCCCTAAATTCGATCATCTTCAGTTTTTTGAAATTATGAACCTAAAGGTGTGGTGTTTCCAGCTTGACGTCAAGCTGGGAACACCACATGTTTGAGGGGGAAGGTATTTTTGAAGCAAGTCGGGATTAGAGCACTTAATTAGCACAAAAAGAGCCCTAAATCACCCCATCATGAGAATCTCGAAATTCGATTGTGGTGTTTCCAGCTTTACGGACCCAAAAAAACAGAAAGCTGAAAATTTTACGAAATAATTTTATCTCCAAAATAATTTCTTGCAACAAAGAATAACGTTTTTGATATCTGGTAAAATTTTATGAAAAATGGAATTGAAAGTTTGTCGATTTGTCTTGCTTAAAAGTTTGTAGGTTTTCGTATTGTATTAAAAAAGCTGTCAGTTGAATTATTCTTAAAAATTTAAAAACTACTAACAATATTTTGCATACAATGAAATAGTTTAATTTCAAAATCCATTTTTTTTAAAGGAATTTTCAGTCGAAAACCAATTTTTGGTAGCATCTCTTAAACGTTTTTATTTCTTCTATAAACAAATACAAATTGGATCATTAAAATTAAATCGAAGTTAAAATCCTTTATTATTCACGAGATATCGAAAACAGAACATCAAATTGTACCAATTCTGCGTAGTAGAATATTGGAATTTCATAAAAAATTTACTGAATGTCAAAAATCAATATTTTCTGTTAGATAAAATTAGTTTAAAGAAAGTTTAAAAAAAATGACTGAATGTTAAAAACAATAGATGGTCAAATGGTAGACATATGCATTTAAGAGGACACAAGCGTCCACAGGTTTTTCTCAAAACCCACCAATGTCTATCAACTCCTACTCTCACCTCCCCGCGGTGAACATCGGGTGCCTAGTACCTCAACTGGAGATTGGGTGCTAACCCCAGTGGAAAGTTGTTGAGGGCAGCAAACGAGAGAGGGGGGAGAGAAATTACCGAGATGAAATCAACTGTGGCGTCTAAAGTTCCAGTAAGGTTGAACTACTTAGTGAACACCTTATAGAGCTTCTACGACTTATTCGGAGCAAAGGCCTATGAGGAGCGGTTTTGGCGTCCTTGGAGTTATTCTAAGGATCTGGCCCTCCAGGTTGGGGGTTGTGCCCTCGGGTTGACTTCCTGACCACGTAAAAACATCATAGTTGCGAAGCACCAACAAGCCTCGGATACGGACGGATTTGCTGTTGACAAGCCTAGCAAACTAAATAAGGACATCGAAATTCGCATCTGTAGGTGGAATGTCAGGTAACTTTCCCTTAATAGACCATGTGCAGACAAAAAATTAGTGGAAGCCCTAAACGTCTGCAAGGCAGATATTACATCCACTTAAGAAGTGCGATGAGAGGGACCGGGCAGACGCAAACTAAAAGAATGCGATGTATAATACGGCGACTGCTACGTAGAACAAAGACAGTGGGTGTGGATTTGTTATTGGAACTAGACTCAGACAAAAAGTCTTGAGTTTCAATAAGTGTGACAAGACGCATCAAGGCTAAATTCCCCAATATAAACATAATATGCGCGCATGACCTAATGCTGCCGAACTATTGAAAGCAGCAGGTGATGACTTGGTAGGGAGCATACAACAAATCATATGCAAAAAAAAAGTCTGAAGAAAGCATACCCGATGAGTGGAATCTCAGCATATTTTGCTCGATACATAAAAAAGGAAACCCTCTAAATTACGCCTACTAAAGAGGCATCAGTCTTCTCAACATTACATATAAGATCCTCTCTGCCGTATTATGTAAACGTCTCAAGCCGATCGTCCTTATCGGTGTGACGTCAGACCAGGAAAGTCCACTATCGACCAAATATTCACACTACGGCAGATCTTGGAAAAACCCAGAAGCTTCAAATCGATACCTACCACACAGAAAAAAAACACATTGACTACCGCAGTTGTCGTATGGACTACCATATTGTAAAAAAGATTCGGATCCCAAAATTGACAACCGAAAATTATTCTATTGACTACCGCTGTTATCGGCTGAAAATCTACGTATTGCAGCATCTATAGGAAAGAGCTCTACTGACCAATGTCTAGTTTTGGCATCCCTGATGTCAAACTTATCCGTTTTTGCAGAATGACGATGGAGAATGCACGCTGCTCAAGGTCGGAAAAGATCTCACCGATGCATTTGATGTCAAAAAAGGTTTTAGACAAGGCGATGCACTGTCATGTGACTTCTTCAATATAGTTTTGAAAAGAAATGTGCAAAACGCAACCGTGAACACTAGAGGCACAATCTATATGTTACAATATTTATGTAACAATTCGACTTAAAAAGATTTAACTTTTCAATCGAAAAGTCTTACAAAAATCTACCTTTCTTACTTTAAAAGGTTTTACAGGTTACTTCCCTACCAATTTGTCTTCAAGTTATCTGAAGATGTTACACGTAGACCCAATAAGACAATCCAACTGAATTTTTATAACAACATTCAAAAATAAATTAAAATATTATGAAAAGTCAGTGGTGGGTGGAAACCCCAGACACCCTACACCCCCTCCCATGATCTCTCATCTAATTTGTTAAGACAAACATTAGTTATAGCAAATCCAAAAGGTTCAATTGCAGCGCTATTGAATTGCAATTATTGTTAAATTAAAACCCACATAATCACAACAATATGTTGACAAGAAGAAAATGAGGAAAAAGAAAATTAACAGTTTTTAAAATGACATAACCTGAATAAAGTATCTATGAGCATATTCTTCGCCATCATGCAAACTTTGTAAAAATCGTAAAAATCCCTTTGTAAAACTTCGAAAGCACTCTCATTATGTACAGATAGGTACAAATTTTCAACTATTTACCCGGTTGAGGTTCCTATAAATGAACTCACTTGCCAGTTCCAGTCTAATTAATACACTATGCACACAGCGAATCATCTAATTGCATCGAACCCAACTCACTGTACCATAGCTTCGTGATGCACAACATACATATATACGAGTATCAGCTTCAGCTTCAGCACTGCACATTATACCCACCACTCTTCTTTTGATGCTTTTCCTATACCACCACTATAGGATAGGCATAAGGTATACCTTATAGTAGGTTATACGTTATATAGCTACTCGAAGCATCTATGGTATATGCACTTTATTGAAGCTATATGCAGTTCTGCAAATAGAGGAGATTACGAATTCAAGTTCTCCACGTCAATGCATATGTGCTGCTACTTGTCATTCAGTTCAATATGCCAGTGTACAACATGCCAAGCGGAATATGCCTCAATCCTAAGCAATTGTTATAGCCGCACTATGACACCATGCTTAATGCCAATACGAATACCGCTGCTAGAGTTGTGCTGCGTTAGCGTTGGCGTCGTCCGTCGTCGTCGTCGTCGTCATTCATTGGGGAAACGCAGAAATTCAAAAAATTCCGCTTCAATGATCGGTTGCACTTCCGTGTACACTGTACATCAGCTACAGCTACAGCGTCAAACCAGCCTCTCCTATCTTCCTCCATCCGTAATTCCGCATCCATCCATTCACCCCCTTCACCTTACATATTCAAATGAACGAATTTTTCAGAAAGAAAAAAATCATAAAAATCGATTACCATACACGAGGAACTGCAAATAGAAAATACAATCAAGAGTTTTGAAAACAAAAAAAAAGAAAGATATGAACAAAATATTAATCCCTTCGTCGTCGTCGGTCGTCGGGACCCGCACCGGGCGTCACCGCGCCGTCAACATTTATTCATGTCTTTGCCAGCGACCATTTTAGATCCCAATCCCAATCCTAACTAGTATTCGCAGATTCATAGTTTTCAGCGTTAGAAAATATTTTTTGTTCATCGTTTTTTCGAGTGGAAATTTGTTTGCGAAATTTTTGTTTTTATTTTTAACAAGTTTTGCGACTTTCAATTGCATAAACTCAGGAGAGGAGGGTTAGTTGGGAGTTAGGAAAAAAAAATCGGATATTGCCAACCTATGACTGAACTCAAACTCACATCAAAACTAAAAAAGAAATCACCTTCGCCAGTCACCATTCACCATTTAGAATCACCACCAAAGGTTAGCTGGAGTTAGAACTGCAGCGTTTTGGCGTTTTCGAATCGAAGCATCACGAGCAGGAGTTAGAGTCTGAGAGTCGGAGAGTCAGAGCTGGAGTCACATCAGGGTTTTGTGTTGAGCGATAAAAAATAATTCCAAATCCCTAAAAAGTGATTTCATCCGTATAGCTGAAATTTTGTTCCAAACATTAAGCTGCATATTTTAATTGCATTCGTTATGGGATGGTCAATATTTTTTTATGGATTGGATATTGATTAGTCGTTTGCACAAACATACATACCTACATACCTACCATCATACATACTAAATATATATTGAGTTGTTGCTTTAATCGTTTTAGCAGTTTGTTTGGCTGATTTGAAAAGAGCTGCTGTTTTATGTTTGTTTGTTTTATATTTTTGTACGATGCACAATCGCAGGATGATAGTTTTAAGGTTAAAAGTTATGGCGGAAATATTGCCGGCGATATTAAAATCGGTTTTCTGGAAATTTATCTACACACGAGTTTGTATGTATGCTAGATTTTATCCATTTAAATAGAGTTATAATTTCTAACATTCGCAATAGTTGAATGAAAGGATTATAATTTAGAAAATTGAACTGGGATTTTATACATCAATAGTCAAAGTTATTGGGAGATACAACTATGTTTCATTTTTTAAAAATTAACTTTTGCGAATGTTTATAAAAACATACCTAAATTTGTTACTTTGCTAAATTCTTGGAGACTTTGCTCATTTATTATAAAAAAACGGTATGAAAGATCAGTTCGAAAATTTACATAAATATTGCTTCGACTGATAAAAGCAAACACCCAGGGGGATTTTTGATACTCTTATTATGCCAGACATAGTGTTTGCATTAGAAAAC